>NC_062553.1:100199828-100502858 GCF_016906955.1 Phacochoerus africanus | reverse complement strand
TATGAAATCTGTCATGAACACTAGTCATTTATTCTACTGTGAGCAAAGTTTTTGAGTCAAAAGTACTGTTTTTTTTTATCCTAGCTCTGCCATTTGCTCTCTCTGGGATCTTGGGCGAATTACTTACCCATCTCAGGCTTTGGCCACACATGGAATTTCCATTCCGTTTCTGATTTTCTCTGAGACCATATTCATTCTCCTCCTCTTACTTCCTCCTCCCTTCACGAATATATTCCTTCTCTTCCTCTTCCTCATCCCCCGTCTCCTCCTCTCTCTCTCCCATTCCTCTTCTTAGGGTTTTCTTCTTTTTTTTAATTTTTAAAAATTTTTAATTTTTTTTTTTTTGCTTTTTAGGGCCGCATGTGCAGCATATGGAGGTTCCTGGGCTAGGGGTTCAATTGGAGCTGTAGCTGCTGACCTACACCACAGCCACAGCAACGCGGGATCCGAGCTGCATCTGCAACCTACACTACAGCTCATGGCCAGGGATCAAACCCGCATCCTCTGGGATGCTTGTCAGATTTGTTAATTGCTGAGCCACGACAGGCACTCTGGTTTTCTTACTTCTTAACAACAGGTAAGATGAGGAATGTTCACACATACAGGGGAACTAGGATTAAAACTCAATGCCTAATTGCACCATTGAAAATTCCAGATCTTACTTTTACTATAAAATCTGCCTAATGCTGCATTCATAGCAAACTTAGTCCTAAAGCAGCCCACCGACTGTAAGTAACACAAAAGCAAAGAGAAATCTTCTCCCCTACAATGAAAATAGCCATTCAAAAGGGGAGGAGGTCTGAAAAAGAATATATATGTACCTGAATCACTCTGCTATACATCTGAGGCTGAAACAACATTGTAAATTAATTATACTTCAATTTTTAAAATGGTTAAAAAAACACACACTGGACTAATTTCAGAAATAATATGCTAGTTGATTACTTTGATCCGCTTTTTATTTTTATTTTCCCACATGGCTAAGGGTGTCACAGTCTCAGTCTTAGGGGATGAGGCAAGTTTCTGAAATATTCTCATCTTCTGATTATTCTAAAGGCATGCATGATCCTCATTTCATTCTTTTTAGTTAGTTTTTGATTACAAGACAATACCCTTCCCTCCCAAACTCCAAAACTAAACCATAGAGGAGATTGCAGTGTTCGGACGAGGTCATTAGAAGAGAAAACCCCATATATAGAATGGCGAGGACTCAGTGAAAGGGTTCTCATTTATGGGGTGATGAGCTGACCCATGACTGAAGGTACCCTTAGGACTACACAGCCTTAACTTCTGCAGAGCTTTAGAAATCCCTGATCTATTCTGAGCTCACAAAACTCTGACATTTACTTTTTAGAAAATTTTTAGTTCAGAAGAACTCAATTTATTCTCCAGTTTCTCTATCTGATGGCTATGTGAGCTCTGGTTAGAAGTTGTTGCCCCAGTTGTGGGAGTGGCTGTCTCTTAAGTATTCAAGGAGCAGGTGGCAGATGTTTGATAAGGGCTGAGTGATGGTGCCTGTTTCTTGGTGCTTGTGTCAAAATTTTAAAATAGCGTCGTGTTAGGTGCAATATTGCTCTGTAAGATCCTTACAGATAATACAAATAGAGAAATTCAGATCATTCAGATGAGTAAAAGCATAGACTACATACACTTGTAAAATAGTTGACCTTGCAGCCAAGGAAAGATAGAAGTGCTTTCAATAATTTGGTGAGTGCCTGGGGAGAAAGTGCATGTTTAGCTGAGGTAGGGAAAGTAGTAGGTTATCAGGAAGGAAGCACTTCCAATGCTAAAAAGTCGAGAAATGGGTAAACTTCTCTGAGAATGGAGGGTTTGGTGGCATGGATGGTGATTTTGGGAAAACTTGAGGAGAGTCGGTACTCTGCCTAGACCGAAAGGGGTCTGATAATGGGAAGGAAAGGAACTACATTTAGTTTTCTGAGGTTATTTGTCAATCCCTTTGTGATGAGTATGGAGATTGGATGCCTGGATGCCCTTCAAATCAAAGTCTGTTGCCCAGCCATGCGAGAGCTGGTCACAGGCAGCCTTCAGCTATCAGCCCTTTAGGAATTTTCTCAGCTGCACAGAGCCACCCAGCCTAAGGTCACATCTTTCTAGGATGGCCCACACCCAGGGACTGATCAAGGATCAGGTGTAAAAGTCCAGCCCTTTTGCCCTCGTCTGGGGGGAATTCCCATAGCTCATTTTAGCTCTGAAGCTCCCAGTGGAGTCAGCTGAAGCTATTGTCAGGTCTGCATCAAAGCTCAAATTTCCCTCTGCCCAGTTCTGCTTCCTTTCCCCACTTCTCCAACCTGCTGATCCTAAGAGCACTAATAACGAATGTTCTACACTCTAACTCCATCTCAGAGTCTGCTTCTTGGAGAACTCACCAAGGCCCCCCTTCAGTGTTCTGTGTTATTCCATCTTCATAATAACTCCCTGAGCTTGGTATTTTTAGCCCTGTTATAAAGTAAGAGGTTAGGACTTAGATTAAATAACTCACCAGAAGTCATACACGCTGGCATCTACGTTTTGGACTATTTAACCACATTATCCGTGCTTTTTTTAGTGTATCGTGTTGTCTGCTGAAAAGATTACCAGTAGACACACAGCTTCAGGACTGTATGGTAAAGATCGGATAATTACTTGTGTGCCCTCATTCAGTCAACAGCTATTTACTAAATACCAGTGTATTGGAAATTTTATAGTTAGAGGAAGAAGAAACCTGAAGTGGGAGGTGGATATGCTATTTACATAAAGGGTTTGTAGACACTGGAAAGAATCTTGTGTCTGCTCTCTATAATGCTACTCTCCAAGTCTCAGATCAGCTTGACAGTATCTTTGAAGATCAGCCTTTATCAGTTATATTTCCTTTTGGACTTAGAATATTTAATTAGAGGTGAAAGAAACTCTTGTGGTGTATGAAGGTGAAACAAACAAGCATTGTTTTGAAAGACTCAGTATGATGCTAAAAAATTGCTAGGACAGCTATAAAATATTGGAAGATGTACACACCTAGGAAAGACAGCACTCATATTGTTTCTCAAATATATTTAAGTTTTCACCTTAAAGAGCACAAATGGAAATCTCAGATGATGCGTTTTTATTATGATTTATTTTAGAAAGAAAAAGAAGGGATTCATACTAAAAAAAAATTGGCCTAACATCAAAAGATTGGCAAATGAATATACATTTATATGTTTTGAGTTAGAACAAAATATTTAAGGTATGTATGCATCATTTTTATGATTCCCTGCTTTAACCAGTTTTTTCTGTTGGCCACAATTACTGTTAAGCTGAGGTTCTCTTCTATGTTTATTAAGAACATGTATCCTCAAAATAGTGTTTCTCATGAAGAATATATTCAAGATTGTTATGTGAGTGAATCACCCAAAAATGTAGAAGATGAAAATTATCTTATGAAATATATCGCTTATATACAAGTACCACATGTAGATTTCTGTACAGTTTCTAGTTTGCTTCATGGGGGGTAATATTCAACCTTTCTTCTTCTGGAAGAAAGATCATATCCAGTCTTTCTTTGTTCGTGGCCTACCAAATGAATTTTGTTTTTCCACTTTTATTGTATTCAATTTTTAGTGAGACATTGAAATAGTTATACAATGCAGCAACAGTGTTGGAAAGACCAGCTTAGCTAAAATAACAGCAAACATTTCCTAGTTATATAAAGCTAATGTTGATCAGAACCAGACAAAAAACAAATTCTTAAACTCACACTAAACTGCAACTATTAAATTTTCCTATAAATACACTTACTCTTAATCTATAGTTAACTGCCACTTTAGCCTGTCTCTTTTATCTTTGACTTTTCTCCCAAATCTCTGGGTGGTAACAGCCTTCATTTCTATTGTGGCCTCATCAGGCTTTCCCACACATGTTATGTTTACTTTTAGAACTGCTGCATTTTTAACATGCAACTACATAAAGACAGTATGCTATCTTGGCTTTCCCTAGGTTCATATTGATTTTCCCCACATCGTGGAGTGAAAAAGCAAATGTGGAGCCACAGAACTGTATTAGTCTTGGTGAACAAATGGCTTGGGTTAAGATCATTAGTTGGAATAACTTGCTAGATCTAAAATTCTGGAATTTAGGCTTGCTTGACGAGAAAAGCAAGAATGATACTCGTAGTAGGTGGTATTTCTATTCCATGGAGACAGATTTTTAGAATAAAATTATGCATCTTGACTACCCTGTTTTGTACTTTAAGTCAGGATAATAGTGAATCAAATTTAAAGAAATAAAATAATTTATACTAAATTGGTATAATTGTTTATCATTTTAAGTTAAGTAGAAAACCCACCTTCATAATCTCAAATCTTTTCTTAGGTCAAAATTTTCCATGGCTTATAGTTGAGTCTTGGTTAGTAATGGAAGAACTTGAAATTTCAAAATAATTCAATTTTTTTTCAAAGCTTTTCAATTCAGGTTTTGAATCTTAGTGTTGTTTGACTTTAGCCACCACAAAGTGCTAAAAATATGTGATTTCATGCAGTAGCAAAAGCCTATTTAGGTTTTTAGAGAGAAGACAATTTCCTTAAAATAAATCAACAGTTTCTGAGTTAATATTATGTGTTAGGTACTGTGTCAGATGCTATAAGTTATATGAAGACATGGAGATCAAGGAGTTAACAATGTAGTTGAAGAGACAGAATATACTGTTGTTCATAATTTAAATAACAAAGAAATGGTTACTTATATGATATCACTTAAATCTGGAATCTAATATATGGCACAAAGGAATCTTTCCACAGAAAAGAAAATCAGCGATTTGGAGAATAGACTTGTGGTTGCCAAGGGGGAAGGGGAGGGAGTGGGAGGGACTGGGAGCTTGGGGTAAATAGATGCAGAATGTTGCCTTCCAGATGGATTAGCAAGGGGATCCTGCTCTGTAGCACTGGGAACTCTGTCTAGTCAATTATGATGGAATACATAATGTGAGAAAAAAGAATGTATACATGTATGTGTAACTGGGTCACCATGCTGTGCAGTAGAAAAAAAATATATATAAGGAAATAAAAATAAAAAAAGTGAAAAAAATGTCAAATTAAACATTCTATAAGTACAGAAGGAGAAGGTCCTTCAGACGCCAATGGTTACGGGAGGTCAGGCTTTGCAGAATCTTGGGGATAAGGTAGGATTTGAATGGGGAGGAGGGAATGGCTTTGGGCTTTCCAGAGTTGGGTTGGGAGGGGCTGGGGGCTCAGTAGAAAGAGCTGGAATAGCTCACTGTAGGAGGTGCAGAATCTCTCCTGAAAATAACTGATAATGCTTTTGGTAGAGGAAGGTAGATGAGAAATTTACAATGCACATTGATATGTTAAAGACAAATAATTCCTTGTGCTGAAGGAGATTTTGGTGAGAGGAGAGAGTGGGAGTAGAGAATATTGTGTTACAGATGAAGGAGCTTGGGCTTCAAAAGGCACACCTGGCTTTTTTCAAATTGTGTTTTGGGGAATATAACTTTGAAAGTTTGAAGAGATTTTCCATTAGAGAGAGAGAAAAAAAAGCTGGAAATTTCATTTGGCAAATTTTGAGGAGATAAATGAAGTGTTTTTTTCTTAAGGAATTGTTTGTCTTTAATATATCAGTGTGCACTGTAAATTTCCGAAACAGTGAGAGACACAGCATACAGTGTTTTATAAGCCTATGGGAATGAAAAGGAAGGCTTGTAGAATAGATAGCTTGAAGGATAAATTGATGTGACTTGGTGACTGATTAAATACATGAAGTGAGAGTGTAAACAAAGATAAAAGATATTGAAGTTGAAGAGATTATTAAGAAATCTCTGCTATCTCACTGCTGTCATGTGTCGAGCTGCTGTTACATGACAGGTCTGCAGAAGGGGGACGGGAACTCAGAAATGGAAGTAATTTGTCCAGGGTCATATAGATAATATGTGGTTGTCACAATAGTGCAAGCACAGTGTACTGAAATGATTGATGGAGAGATGCCAGAGACAGAAGTGAAAGGATGTGAAGTTCCTTTAATCACAAAGGATGTGGAAGCTTATGGTACCAATTACGAAAAGCAGGAAGCAACACAGTGACTCCCAGATGGAGGTACAGGTGCAGCCAGGACATGCTACACAGTGTGATGATTCTGCCAGATGAATGCTTCTTTTTTCTTTCTTTTTTTTTTTTTAAATGCATATGACTATCTGCAAGTCATGGTACAAAATAATACCTTCAGATTTCCAAGTGCTTACTGTGGAACCAGGTGGAAAAAAAAAGGTCAATTTCTAAGAAATGGCATCTTTTAGAAGATTCGTCTATCTGCCTATCTGAGGTTCCTGCTTCTACGTGGTAACTGGTAAAGCTAGGACTTAACTCCAGGTCTACTTTGTTTCAAAGCCCCAGTTTTCCCTCTGTACTTGACTGTTGATTTTGTGTACTGATGGAAGAATGGTGAGACCATTAGAACACTACTGCCTTCTGATATTCCCTTTCCAAATCTGCTGAAGCTACTTCATAGCTTGGGTGTCAAACTGCCCCTGTGGATTAACTTACTTTTTCTAAGTCCTCCATGCAAAAGAAAATTAGTACTACATGCTTTAAGGGATTCACTGAGTATCAAATCCCTGATGGGTTGTTTAAAACAGAGGTTAACAGAGGTTAGGCATCTTTGTCTTTGTCCCTAAGATTATGGTGTTAGAACATAGACAGCCTGTGCTTTGCCAGGACAGGCCCTCCTAAAGGAAGATCAAGGTAACTTTTGACAGGCACTGTCCTAAGTCCTGACATGTACTTCCTCATTTATCCTCACAGCAGTGGGTTGAGGGATAATAAAATTGACTGAAATAAAATTATCAGTTTTTTAAACTTAAAAAAACACTAACATAGAGAAGAATTTCCCTAATAATACATATTTGGTAAATGATAGAACTCAAAGCTATGAGGCTTTAGACTTCCTATTTTGAACTCCTAGTTGTGATTGTAATGGCCATGGAAAACAACTATAATACTTGTGTCTATTCTGATTCAGTTTCTTTGCCACTTTCTATTGCTGCTGCTATTTTTTTCACCACCTCTTGGAAATCTTCTGAGGCTATTTCTTCTGTCACTCCCACCTTCATCTTGAGACTTTTTTGTCCTTTTTCTATGATGTTTAACCTTGGTGCCCTTCATTTAATGACAAAGCCAGTCTTTAGCGCTCCTTTCTTTGGTCACCACTCTGGTGGTGGGTGTGGGGCATTGTCCGTCCATGTAGTGTTATGATGCTTTTACCTTTTTTCTTCTTTTTTAAAAACCATGCACAGTTATTACAAATTTTTAAAACAAATATTCTCTTTCCTTCTGTTGAGAAACTTAGCCACGTTTCATTGGGGGCGGGGGGATTTGGTAGACATTCAACATTGTCCAAAATCCTCTCTCTGTTAATGATTTTATTAATGTGCTCAGTGTCTCAGATATGTATAAATAAATAACTGGTACAATGTGAAAAATGCAGCACTAAAAGAATGTTGCAAGTATCTGGGGAATAAGGGAGAGCTAGAGAGAGGACTTGGTATTCAATCTGGGGCTTTGGGAGGTGAACAAGAATTTGCTAGTTGGAAAGGAGAGCAAAGGGCAGCTTAGGCAGTATATGTGCAAATGCAAGGGCGGTGAAACGTACATGGTGCATTGGAGGAATAAACTGACTTCTGATATGCATGAAACACAATGTATGTAGAAGGATGGAAAGAAGTGATCATAGACCAGCCTCCTATGCCATGCTAAAGAGTGGGGGCATAGGTCTGTAGGCAGTGGGAACCCCCTTTTTCCAGGTTCAATTTTTGTTTTCTCTCAGCAGTAATCTGGACAGGTTCAGCAGCCAAGGCAGCGTATGCACTGAATCCTCTTCCCTTTCAATATGGGAAAAATCCCTAGCCTCTACCAAACAAACTAGGACTGGTTGTAGTGACATTTGTCAGGCCAGACCATTTTCTCTACCAGTGATACTGCACAGTTTTCAGAATCAGTGTGACTTCCATATGTGGAATTTGCTTTGGTGCAGACGAGGGATTATTTACTAAAGACTTTTTCTAAGCGAGCCTCTCTAGGTGACCCTTGGACATGGTCCACTTCATATTTGTTTGAAACATTACTACAGACCTTGCCCTTCCCTAAATCATTTTGTTTTTTGTTTTTTGTTCTTAAAGAGAGTTAGAGTATGTATACAGTAATTTTGACATTGATTCTTTCTATTCATTCTTATGTTGGAATAATCTTCCTTAAATTTCCTCCATCATACATAGCCCTTTTAGACAAATGTACATACACACTCTCTATTGTGTTATTAATATGATGATTCCCTATTGTCTGTCTTCATTCAGGCATGACTGCTAGCTTTGTGTCATGACCAAATAGATGGTGAAGTGGGCTTTCTGCCAGGTGGAAGGGATGTATGCAACACACATATGCACACTCACTGTACAATCTGATTTTTTAACAGGACAAAATAATAATGACTAAAGGCAGTTGAAATAGGCATGGCCTGGAGGTATTGCTTAATTTATTTTTCTTATAACATATATATATATATTTATGTAATGTCAAGAAATTAAGTGAACCACAAAGTTGTTAATTCCTTGAGGCCTTTGTGTAAACGAGGAGTCACATAGAGGGGGTCAATTTATGCCTTTCTTGGTGTGTATATGCAGTGATCACTGCAGCTGAAATTTATACCAGTTGTGCTGGCAGCACAATCTGCTCCTTCCTCCATTATGGACAACTAAAACTTGTTCTTGGAATAGTTTGAGGGAGAGGCATCGGATACTGTATTATACATATGGGTGCTCTTTATTCTTATCTTTGCTAAGTGGAAACAAATGCTGGAGCGTTCCATTGAGCATTAACTCAAAGTTAGTTGTTTCTGTTTTCTTTTTCTGAGTATGCATTTGGAGCATTTTAACCTCAACTTTGCAAACCCTTTTCTTTCTTTGGGTTCATGAGTTCTTCTCCCATACATAAGAGATTCGCCTCACAGGGACATGCCAGGGCCTCAAGGTCCTAAGCTATGGTGTGAGGCCATCAGACAGCTTTGTAACCTACCCAGCCTCACAGAGAGCTTGTAGTGTAGACTGCAGTTGCGTGACATGGTGTTCAAGACCACAGAATAGAGGGGATTAGAGGAGAACAAACATTTCTCTGCTTTATTTATAGGATCATTGTGGAAGGATGAAAAGCTGTAAGTCAGCTTTGCCTGGGTGTGGACTTGTAATAATCCACTCAAAACTTTGATTGTTCCCTTGACTTTGCCTTGTAAAAGCTTCTGTGGCTCCTGTGGATTATTACTTCATAATGCTTGGACAAACATCAATTAACATACATCCAAATGTCTCCATTTGTGTCCCTCTATGAATGGGGGAGACCCAAAAGACACAACAGGTTTGGAAATGCTCACAGGAAGGTTATAGGAGGCTGGGCTGTGCAGAGACACCGGTGTGCTGTTTGCTATGTATTGAAAATACTGCATTTCCTATGGAGCTTGGAATAATTATCAAACCAGCCCTCTAAAGAACAGCTTATTGGAAACCTTAACTATTACAAGAACTATTTTTTTAAACCTAGAAAATTAGTTGTTGAAAATCAGATGAAGCCAGTGAATCAGGCTGTTGAAATTGAAGACAGAAGAAGTTATATTAGTTTTCATAGTCACTTGAGAACTTTTAAATTTTTTTCAAAATTTCTCAGAGTTTAAGATGGGATTTCCTTCAAACAATATGAATAATAGAAATATACTTAACATAAATGTTTAAAAATATTTCTATAATAGTCAATGTCCAAGAAAAAAATTCCCATAGCATGTTATATTATGGAGTTTTAAATATATGGCATTTCTTGCTGTCTGGTTACTCTTGTAGAGATTTTTTTTCTAGTCATGATGTCAGTGCTATATGCAGCTGGAACAAATTCATGCACAAACTATTGTATTTATTGTCACTTAAGAATTGACAACAGATTTTTGTCCAGTGTGACAGCATTACACTTATGTCACCTCCAAATATCTCTCAATGTGTGTTTATGTGATAACGATGAGCGTATTTATGTGCCAAGTTCTTGGAACATATTAATGTTGCTAGTAAATACTGGAAATGATTTGAAAATGAACAATAAAATAAACCATGAATAACCTCAGTTTTAAAGTTATGTATTATGACATAATACTAAGGCCTACTTTCTGGGGAATTTCATTAATAAGCTTCAGTAATCATACCAGATCAATTTGCTGTAATATACAAATCCATGTGGTTAGAGTGGCATTCAAGTATCCTCATTTTCTTAGACTATCTTATAAATCAAACTGAAGGTTCTCTTTTGCATTAATTTCTTTCGTGAATATATGCTTTAGCAAAAATTACGCTAATATTCTAGTGTTAAGGACATAAATATTTAACTGGGTTCTGGCCAATAAGAAACAGGAAAACTCTCCTTTTGTATAGGAGTAGAACTTTTTGAAACACGGGAGTCATTTATTTGGTCTGTTAATCTAGGTAGTGTCAGCTGGTCTGTCTAGAGCAGAGGAAGAGATCTTGGTGCTCTCGAGGGACAGAGCCATAAACAGAGCTATACGTGGTTTAATACAAAATAAAGATGGGTCTGGCCTTGAAGACACACCTGACTGTGAGGTGGGATGGCATAACATTGGCTATTCACATTTAAATGACATTTTTTAGCCCCTAGAATGGGTGAGGTTGACATTGTGCCCTTCCTTGACCTTAGGCTGGCCACCTGAGCTATATGATTGACCTGGACTGCCTGTGCACCCTCTGTGTCCTTTCCACATATAAACATCCTGAGACTAGACCTCTGCTTCTCTCTTATGTACATAACTGCAACCAAAGGGGATCTCTTTTCATATGATCCTTTAAATTTATTAGCTTTGTGGATGGGACCCTATTTTGTAAAATCACGGGATTGTATTTGTGTTGAGAATGACTGACCTTAGCAATATGTTCCCAAATAGGCCAGAAGTTTTCTTCTGGTTGGGGTTCTATTGACCATGCAAACCTTTTTTTGCTTACTCTTTTAATTCTGCTGGAACACTGGAATGCCATACCTTTTTGGAGTATCAGTGTAGCCCCCCAAAGGAAGGGAATTTGGCATGGTGGGAAGAAACATAGGTTTGAAGTTGGGGAGATCTGGCTGTTGATGCTGTCTTCTGCTGTGTATATCACATAGTTATCAGTGACAAGAAGGATTAGTGACAATCATGAAATGTTCAGTGCCTTTTTGGGCAATTGTTGGAAGCCCAACAAGAGGAAATAATATGGAAAAACAGTTTCATTTCTCCCATTTCAGCTCCCTAATTTTGCAGTTTTAGTTTCATTTATCCAGAAATTTTAGGTGGCATTCTCTTCTCCCATTTACCTTATTTGACTGTGGATATAGAAGGAGTTGCAGGGGGAGAATAATAAGGATGAAGAAAAACACAAAAGACCAATAAGATAGTATCTAATTCATGTGCTTATGGAAGTTCCCAGGCTAGGGGCGAATTGGAACTGCAGCTGCAGGCCTATACTACAGCCACAGCAATGTGGGATCCGACCCATGTCTGCAGCCTATACCACAGCTCATGTCAACACTGGATCCTTAACCCACTGAGCAAGACCAGGGAGTTGTGTTTCTTGGGCGTTTATTACTCTGTCACATGGATAAGGTGTCACTTTGATTATCATTAGTTTGGGTAAAACTTTCTTAGGTTGCTTTGAGAAGGGAGTCCTGATCTGGTTAAATTTAATCTATTTTAATAAAAAATATACATTTATTAAAAAAATATTTCCAAGGCCTTTTTCCATCAACTTGCTTTTTTTGGTTGCCTATCACATGGCTATATCATTTTTAGATACTAAATGAAAGCATGTGTAACAGAGCACAGAAATGCACTTCTGTCCGTGTTAGCGTGGGTAACGTCCAATATGAAATATGGGTTTTCTTGAAGTAGAACACACTACCTTAATTATTACATGCAGTTTGGAAACATGAATATTTATACAATTAGAAACTTGGAAGCATTGCACAAATTCTTTCTAGTTGGACTCTGACATAGGCATTTCGCCCCCCCCCACCATCTGTTCTATATATATAGACCAAGAGATGAAATACTGTGGCAGGCTCAAATTCATTGGTTCTAGAAAAATGCTACAAAAATTGGTCACATGAAATAAAATTGTTAGCACCGAGCCCCAAAGTTAATTGGTTTTTTTCTGTGTGTGTGTATATATTTTCAATTGAGTGATGGTGAGTGCTTTTTGTTATTCATACATTTTGTTTTGTTCACTTCTGTGTGATGAAAATGAAATCACACAAAGGATCTATGTGGCTTATTAGAATATTTGAACACTTAAGATTGTAAATCAGGTCATATTATAGTCAGTCCCCTCTTAATTAATTTTTTCATATTTTTTTCCCTTTGGGCTCTAATTTTCCAGTGTGAAGTAGATAGATCTTCTTATATATTTTCAAAAATTTGACACATATAGAAATGAATAGAACCTATCCACTTCGTTAAAATACACATACATATACATACAGGAACACACAACTAAAATTCAAATCATAAGTCATTCTTAGAATTTTAAGAACATGAGATGTTTCCATCTTGTCTTCATAAAGAATTGTGACTCTGCTAAGGGTCTTTAAAATATCCTAGATAAGAGTAGTTGAGAGTTTTGATTCTATGCTAGTTTGATATGTTGTTTATTTATTGACATTAATATACATTTACTTGAGTTCTTGTAATATTACATTGCTGAACTTTTCATAAATTGTTTGCCAGCCTTTAAGATTTCCAATGACTCTTAAGAGTAATTCTGGGAGTTCCCACTGTGGCACAGCAGAAACGAATCTGACTAGGAACCATGAGGTTGAGGGCTTGATTCCTGGCCTCACTTGGTGGGTTAAGGATCCGGCGTTGCTGTGAGCTGTGGTGTAGGTCACAGACATGGCTTGGATCTGCCGTTGCTGTGGCTCTGGCGCAGGCCAGCAGCAACAGCTCCGATTAGACCCCTAGCATGGGAACCTCCATATGCCACAGGTGCAGATCTAAAAAGACAAAAAGACAAAAAAAAAAAGAGTAATTCTGTACCTGGTTGAGTGTGTGGTTGACAATATTATTTAATAGGAGAAAGAACTCATACCTCACCCCGAATTTAGTGCAGTCTATTAAGCACTCTTGTACACTGTGTGAATAAAGCCTCAAGACACTGGTTCTTAAGGATAGTTTGGGGTTGGTGAATTGGTAAAGGAAAATAGTCACTCTGCTTGAAAATATTACTCAGGTCTTTCGGTGGCTATAAATACTGAAATCAGATAAGATGTTCTGAGTACTACCTATCCTCATTCTCTTTGAGTGTTTCTGTAGTCCTTTCATTCCTTGCCAGGATTAGCAAGGAGAAAAGAGCCCAGGGTTCAGAGAGAAAGTTCAGGCAATAAAGTTGATTATCACCCATGATTCAGTGAGCACTGACGAGCCTACATTATTTCAAGGATATGTTAGTCTAAGTCTGTGAGAGGCTCATTCTCTCCATCTTCACTCACCTGTCTTCGAGCAGGACCATAACTTCTGGAGAGCTTAAAAAGATAGGAAAAGGAATTTAGATTTAAACCAATAGGCAACAATGCAATCTGGCATCTGTGCCCCTAAAAATTTTGTCTTGGTGTGTGTATATCCCCAATATTATGGAAAGTGTGTGTCATCTATATCAAACATCGTTGCTTTTGACCCAAGACATTAAAGAAATTGGAGGTCCTTTTAGGGCTTCCTGTCTTAATCAAATGTATTTCAGAAAAATATAGATTCAAATAATTGCTGCAGAGTGAGAGTGGCCACGTGGGAAAGTTTTCTCCAAACTTCTATAGTCAGAGAAAAATTTTTATAAGGGTTTTTAAGGATAGGCTTGAGTAAAGTGATAGAAGAGGCTTAGCTTTGAGAAGTGGGAGGCCACCTGAGACCCGGGCCTTGGGAGAGAAGGTATGTGGGGCTGGAGTGGGAGGGAGACAGAGTCTTTCTTTAGGCCCCGCTTGAAGCCCTCCTCCCTTACCTTTGCTCTTGGGAATGTACAACAGCTGCTTGCCATCCATACCATTCCATTATTTAATCTGCCAACTTTTTCTGGGGATGAAATAATCCCGATTCCTTTAGGCTTTCATCATGGTGTCTGTCTTTTGGCTCTTTAATCATTTTCACTGAGTATTTCTCCAACTCTCCTCGTCACAATGATGACTGGGAAGCTCCAGAGGGGGACACTACTGCCGGCTGTCATGGGAACATGGCTAAAACCACCTTTAAAGCATCCTCCTCCATTGGCAAGGCTCAATTACCGTATCATCTTCCTTTGTTTCTTACATGATCTGATTTTAGTAACTGGGTTTAGAGGAGGTACTGCCTAAGGAAAGAGGAACCACTGACTTGAATTGATTTTTTTTCCCTGAAAGCAGAAATTTTATTAGTAGTTTGTATTTGTCTTTCATTGTACCCTGTTTTTCCCCCCCAGGCTATTTTTTCCCTTTGTCCAGTCTTTATGGACAGCTGGATTGTATTCCACTTATTTTAGTTGTAATTAAAAGTATAGTAGTGGCTTCTGTTAGTGACGATATTCAATTATCTAGTCATTCATTCATGCACTCAAGAAATATTTTTGAACTGTAGCAAATGAAAAGCTGTATTCTAGGAGGCAGAGTTAACATGGTGCACAAAGATAGACATAGTCTCTACCATGTCATTCATAAATAAAGACATTAATAAATAACTGTAGAATAGATTTAAAGTTAAAAATTGAAGTATGTGACATAAAGGAAAGAGACAAGACTGTACGTGAGTGTGGACTAAAGGAAGCTTATTTAGGATGAGATAAGCCTTTCCTCAAGGAAAGAAAGGCATTCGAGCTGGAATTGGAAGGGCAAATAAGATGAATTAATTGGACAAAGGAGTAAGTGTGTCAAGAACTATATTCTATGTGGAGAAATTACCATGTTCAAAGTATTTTATGTTTATCACGTGGCCAGCAGAACTGTGTTTCCTTAAACTTGTGGTGACTTCTTGAAACCCTCTAAGTTTGAGTCACCAGTTTCCCTTCACCTTGTAAGGAGTTCCTCAGAGGTCCTGCTCCGTGCTGATCCTTTGAAGGGATTTGGATCTTTCCTGATTAAGTAACAACATTTTGTATTGGGTCACATCATCTTGAATCAATGAGCTGAGTGAATTGATTTGTAAAATGAAATGGAGAATTCAAGATAAGCTTACTTAACAGGCAGTCTATCTAGCTCAGGTGAATGTAAGTGTGGCTGAAACTTTGTGTTCTTTTTCTGGTGCATTTTAACGGATATTTCTGGGACTTTGGCATATGGAGCTAATCAAAAGAATTACTTTAAAAATTCATTCTAATTTTTTTCAGAGATTTGCTGTGGTATTCTTGGATCAGAAATAGCATTTACTTTTCACCTTCAATAGTAGACTTCACATCATGTTTCACTTACTGAACCCTCTGTATCTGTGTAGACATGCACTGTCACAGAAGTACACAGTTCTTTCTTTCTGCTTGTGGAGAACAGACGTGAAGGTTCCTGGAATTCCTTAAATTCTAAGAAAGTTTCACTGAATAGGACAGCCTCCTTATAAAATGGCGATAACCATAAATGTTTCCCTGACCAGATTTCCTGCTTCTGGCCCTCCTACATATCCCAGTGGATTTATCATCTGCTTTGACCGCTAACATCTGCCTGATTGATCAAGACTCCCCAAATTACTTAACTTTCCTTGATTTCTGTAGTCCCTAAAATGGGACTTACCTTGATTATTGGCTGTTGCTTAAATATCTTGATCTTAAGCCCTAATTAATCATCCCTGCCCAGCTATTCTTTAAATACAGAGTCAATATTGCAGTCTCATGTGCCTTGGAACTGGGGTGATTGATGTATATCAAGTCATCTGTAGAAGGAAATGCCTGAGACAGTGGAAACAGGAGGGTCAGAGTATCACTGCACGTGCTATTTCTTAAATGCCTTCCATTCAAAATAATCAATATGCCAAAGTGGTGTCTTTTTTTTGGTGACATATCTTGGTTTCCTTCAATGTGTATCTCTGTACATCCGTGTAAGTGCTTTGATGCTTTGAATCAAAAACTTCTAATAATATTTCCCTTTGAGGGAATTTTTGTATAGTCAGGTACAGAAAAAAAAAAAGTGACAAAGTGAAGTAAATCACTTTTGGAGGTATCATTATCTATATAATTTAGCAAGCTTATCTTAAGCTCATTTTGTGGCAGAATACCCCCGCATCTTTTGCTTACTTATGGATACATTCCTTTATAATTTAACATTTATTAATTGAGAACCTAGCGTGTGTCAGGCACTGTGAAATCTATTTTCAATGAAAACAGCATGGATTCCATCTTTGAGAAGCTAACATTCCATTGTGGGATGGAGTAAGAAAAATTATAGTGCAATACCATAAATGCTGCAATAGCTGTGAAAGAGGCACTGTGGGAACTAAATTTAAACACTTTCATTGAAATCATGCGTCAGCAGTAGCATCCTGGGAACAAATTTACTATGTTTGTCCCATCATATGTACAGTACTGGGCAAATGCCAATGTTAAAATCAAACTTAAATCGTATAAGTTGACATAAAATTCTTTTCTGTGTAGCCACTAAAATAGAAGTTGCTAGTACATTTATGGTTCCTTTTAAAATCATCAAACTGTTTCATTTAATAAAAAAGATTATGATTATATTTTTCATTAGCTGCCAACACAGACTTCTGTTTGTATCATGTTTCCAGGGAAGTTCATCTTATTACTAAATCTGTTTTGAGCATAAATTACATGAATGGAATTCATCAAGCCCTAATTTTGTCCCTTCTACATTCTACTTAAGCAAAATCAGGATTCTCCTTCCTGGGCATCTATGACATCTAGTATTTTGTTAGCCTTCTAATCATGTCTCGCTAACTCCTAGCATTAAATAAAAAATCCTCTGAGAAACTGCACATTTAGGACCTAGATAAAAGGGAACCATACATTTTGAGATTTGACTAAACATAGTGAACAATTATTATATTATATCATTTTTATTATGTCATGTGTTAAAGCTTTAACACGTTCAAACCTTAGCAATATGATGAAGTCTTTGAAGGAAAGTATCATGTAACTTTATACACACAGTAGCTGCTCAGCGCTTATTGAACACAGGAATACAAATGCATTTTATTAAAAATATATCCACCTAGAAGACTTTCCAAACAAATTACATCAGGATAACGTGAAATAATGACTGAATATTGGAGGGGGTGCTCCTCCGAGGGCTCTGTACACATTTACTTATTTCATTCTCCTAACAATGAGGTAAGTTTTAGTCTTGTGAGTTTTTTCTTTGCAAGGTCTCTCAAATACATGTTTTCCATTCTGTTTTTGAATCAACTTAAGTCTCAAATGCTATGAAAAAATTATCCAAAACTTGGAAGTAAGGCAAAAAGATAACGGTATGCTTTCATGCTACTGCATTGTCTAACAAACTCCCTACAAGTCCTCTGTCTTGAGAACATAGCCTTCCTTGACTTGTTGTTTGTTGGTATCCATGAGAACATTTTGCAGGTCTGTAAGCATAAATAATAGCTTGTAGAAAACAAAGAAGGTGCACATTTAGTTTTTCCAGTACTAACGCAATTGTTTCAGCAGGGTAAAGAGGGTAATTCAAAGGATATCTGGCCCGTAAGGAAAATAAATAGTTTTTGCTGTAATATTGCAATCTCATTCTGAATTTCTTTCTTCTTTTTACTGCCTCTACATACATTTGTTAGTATGTTTTAGTATAATGAGCCAGCAAGACATTCTGACTTTGCGTCTTGCTGATTTCCTTATAAATGTGTTAAAATTTTGCCTATGAATCTATATGAGAAGTACATTGTCTTGAGATTTTGAAAATTATACATTTGACAGCAAACTTATGATCTCTTTCTTGAATTAATTATAATAGTTTACCAAAAGGTTTCCTTCCCTGTAATCCCTGCTGGAGCTCTATCAATCTTGTAATCCCACTTTTAAACAGTCTCTACAGCAAAATGAAGTCATGGGCATCAGCGAGCCTGAAGTCAGTATGGCACTTGAAGTCCTTCTTATTAGTTTCTTAGGGCTGTCATAGCAAACTACCACAAACTGGGGGGATTGAAACGACAGACATTTATTCTTTCCCAGTTTTGGGGGACAGAAGTCCAAAATCAAGGTGTTAGTCAGGCCCCGCCTCCTCTTCACGTTTCAGTGGAGAATCTGTTCTTTGTCTTTTCCAGCTTCTGGTAGCCGTTGGCATTGTTCAATTACTTTTAGTTGCAAAACTCCAGTTTCCACATCAGTCTTCATAGTGCCTTCCACTCTTAACTGTGCCTCTTCCTCTGTGTCGAATATCCTTCTGCCTCAGTCTCATAAGACACTTGTCATCAGGTAGGAGGCAGACGCAGAGAATCCAGGATGATTCCTTATCTCATGGTCGTTAATCAACTTTGCAAAGAATTTTTTTCCTAAACAGTTTACATCGACGGGGTCGGTAGATTCCTATGTAGATGGACTGTTTGGAAGGTTACATTCAATCCACCACACCATCCGTGTCCAGCCCCTGGCTCAGCTCTCCATCCCTGCCTCCCAGTGCTTCTCAACAGTATTCCAGTTGATTTCTTGGTCCCCACCTTGCCCCTCGCCCTCAAACCTTGCCCGCTGCAACTCATTGTTTTGGTTGTTCATTTGGCTTCTCTGCCTAGCATGGCCTCCCTTTCCTTTTCACGTGTTTGTTGTGTAAGCTTCCTTCTGGCCACCTCCCTACCCACACCCACTCCTGGCTGAGGCTGGTACCTTCTCTCTGTGCTCACGTTGTGCCCTGGACATATATCTATCGCTTGCTGAACTTTAGTGTCTTTTGTCCTTCTGTGTATGGGTTTTGTTTTTTATTTGTTTGTTTGTTTGTTTTTTGGTTGTGCCTCTTGCCTTTGAAAGTTCCTGGGCCCGGGATCAAACCATTGCCACAGCAGTGACAACACAGGATCCTTAATCTGATGCACCACAAAAGAACCCCACCCTCAGTATAAGTTTGCATTCCCCACAAATATTTTGCATAAAGAGTATGGATTCTGTCATCTTTGACTTTCCACAACTTCACATGGTGCCAAGAAATAACAGTCATTCAGTAAGGGTGGAATAGGCGTCAGTGAGTCTCTAGCACAAGACCTGTTTTTTCTTAAAATTTAGCTAACGACTTTTAAAAATAGTCTCTAAAGACCTATTTCATTCTGTACAATCTAGTATTTAGATTACAGATTATTTAGTATGCTGGTATTTCCTCTTCGATATTGCCTGTGCTTTCTTGGTTCACTTTACTTACATACCTTGAAGGACAGAATGCACGTCTTGTGTGGTTTAGGTATTGGTAATACAGAAAAAGCTTGCTAAAGACTTGTGAACTTAATCCTCAGATGGAAATTAGAATATAAATGTATCTTGGAAGGAAGATAGACTGGTTTAAATTTATCTTTTATAATTTTTCCCCGATAAGGGAATCAAACTCTACTTTTCAGCCATTTACTAATGTTTTAGAACTAAGATACATTATGTTCCTATTGGAATTTCTAGTTTCTGGGTTAAAAAAAAAAAAACTGTTGGCCTTCATGAAGTCAGTTTATAGAATTTCATTTTACTTCCCCACCTTATGTCTTAATCACAACCACAGTCTAAATAATCCGTTGCTTCAAAACCTCCATTCACTCATACATTTTATTCTTATTGATCTTGGCTTATGAAATCTGGATGGAAGAAATCACTAAATAGGAAAGGCATACTTGAACTTTGATTCCATGTTTCAAAGTCTTAACTGAGACCTCAGCCACAGGGAAGCATGAATTACCATATGCCTACTTTGAGGAAATCACTAGTTTAAAATACAAACGAATTGATAACTTACTCTGAGAAACTTTATTTTCTGTCCTTAAAAAACATTAAGTGAATATTTAGGCAGTGGAAAACTTTTGTTTTCTGTAGCCTTATAAAATTTTAGCAGTAAAATCATTAAGAAAATTCACCTGGTCTCAGGTGTCATTAAAAACTCTACCTCTGTGCCAGATTAACTAAAAAATTTGGCCCCAGATACGGTGGAGAATTAGGGCCAAACTTTAGGCAAACCTGGGCATTTCTTTATTTTAGGTGGAAAAAAATATATTTAATGGATTCTTGGCCTCTGACCTAAAACCAACTAAAGTTCAACAATTAGGCTATGATTTTTTTTTTTTTGAGGTTCTACATGTTATTTTCAGCTATAAAATGTGAACCCAGGTCAAGAGGTATAGAGTGAAGCCTCAATTTTAGCAATAAAAATATTTATGAACTGAAAGAAAAATATGAGACTTCTACAAAAGCTTGGGGACTGAATAGGAAATTTTAAAATTTAACCAACTTAGAATATTTTCAAGAAGTGAACATTTCATGAAATTTGCTTTCAGTTTTTCTCTTGGTTCTATAGTTCTAGCTATAGAACTCTGCACAAATTCTTCTGTGCTATGATACATTTTTTTGATAAGTCCTACAGAGGAATTTTTTTCTTTTCTTTACCGTCAATGTTATGACTCTTCAATTTGAATCACTCTTTTATTTTTTTCCAAAGCTCTTCTTCAAAGCTCTTCTTCCACAGGGACTGAGAGTTTCTTTGAGGACTGATTCAGGGGATGCAGGGATTGAGTCCAGGAACACTGCACTCTGGGGTGCACTTCCTCATCAACACTGTTTTGACCACTGTCATTAGACAGGGACACAACTCCATGACATACCCCCACTGAAGGATGAGTTCCCTGTGCTCTTTGGAAACATGTCCCCAGAGGAGAGGAGGTGGCCTCTATCCCTCCCCTGTGTCTAAACATCTCAGGGTTTTTGTTTGTTTGTTTTTGTCTTTTTAGGGCCACACCTGCAGCATATGGAAGTTCCCAGGCTAGGGGTCGAACTGGAGCTGCAGCTGCCAGCCTATGCCACAGCCATAGCAATGAGGGATCCAAGCTACATCTGCAACCTACACCACAGGTCGTGGCAATACCAGATTCTTAACCTACTGAGCAGGGCCAGGGATAGAACCTGTATCCTCATGGATACTAGTCAGGTTCTTAACCCTCTGAGCCACAATGGGACCTTCTAGGTATTCTTTTATAAATTTAGTTTGTATGTTTAGAGTGAGCAGAGCTCCTAAATTATGGGCCCCCCAAAAAGATACTGTTCTTAGCCAAGTGTAATACTCTTTTAAAAGAAAGTGCTTCTCTTCCTGTTTCAAGTTCATTCTTTTCTCTTTCTATAGAGTGATTTTATCCATATAGCAAGAATCCAGATAGCCAAATGTCCCAGAATTCTATAGCTCTTGATTTTAGCTATTAGAGAGACATTTACAAGACTTTTTGGGACTCAAGTCCAAAAATTCAGGGCAAGGCTCTAATTGGGCCAGCCTAGGTTAGGTGTTATATCAGGACACGTTTTGTTGTATGACAGAGAGAACCTAAATAACTTTTTATTGTATATTTTTCTCACGTAACAAGAAATCTGGAGGGAGATGGCTCCAGGGCTGGTTCAGCACTAAAAAATGTCAAGGGGCAGAATATCCAGTATTCTCTCAGCATTCTACTCATGATAGAGAGATGGCCACTGTTACTGTAATAATCATATTCTTATGGCAGCATCTGAAGCAAGAAGAAAGGAGGCAGAAAGAAAACTCCGTGTGGGAAATTTTCTTTCTTTTTTTTTTTTTTTCAGGAGGGAAACCACTGAACTTTAGGTTTTGTGGGGCCTGAATAAATATAATTTGGGGGATCTTCTTTTAGAAAAATAGAACAATAGTAATACATTATAAATAGAACAATAAAATACAAAATTAGGCACCAGGTCTTAAGCTGGGTTCATTGAGAATATGGGGTTGTTGAGAGTATGGGGCTGCAGCTTTATTAGCTCCCAAGTTCATCAAGTCTCTATTGCATTTCTGTTGCCTCCATGTATGAACTGAGTCATGGAGTCACTGACTGCAGGAAGCTTGGGAAAGTGAGGATCTGGAACTTGTAGCAGCTACCTTTGGAGATGGGTATCTAAGTCTAGGGAAGAAGGGGAGAAGAATGGCTGTTGAATGAGAGCCACTTTGTTCCCACAGATGTCTATCACTGGCATTTTTATGCATAGGCAGAGGTACAGGCTATTAAACATGGGGCTTTTTTTTTTTTTTTTTAAGTAACTCTGTGGATGGGTGTAGTGGGATGAACACTATCCCCTCTCTCCCCAAATCTGTTCACCTAGAATCTCAGAATGTGGCCTTGTTTGGATATGGGGTCTTTGCCCTATTTGTCACTAGTTAAGGCCCTTGGGATGAATTATAATGGGTTTAGGGTGGGCTCTGAATCTAATAACGGATGTCCTTTGAAAAGAGGAGAGATACACAGACACAGAGAAGTCGGGCATATGAAGATGGAGGCAGAGATTGAAGTTACACTGTTACAATCAAGGAACACCTGTACTCACTGGAGACTGAAAGAGGGGAGGGAAGCTCCTCCTCTAGGGCCTTCAGAATCCAGGACCCTGCTGACACCTGATTTGTGACCTTCAGCCTCTAGAATCATGTAAGGAGAGATTTCTGTTGTATTAAGCCATCCAGTTAGTGGTCATTTGTTATGGCAGCCCTAGGAAACGAATGCAAAGGGTAGTTAGGAGAAGAGGGTGTGGTGCTGGTGTCCACTTGGGGATTTCCAGCAGGAGTTTACAAGCAGGTAGAGTCATAGATACATGATGAGAGCTGGGCTCGTGTATTGCCTGATGGTCATGAAGAGGCATGTGGATTTCAATGCTATAAAGAGGTTATGTGATATCTAGACAAGAGAGTCAGGATGACAAGTGCTCTCTTTCCATTCAGACAACTAATCTCTAAGCATTTTTACCTTTTGCTGACTGTCCATAAGTGCTCTACACAAGAAATGTCCCTCTCTCCTCAGTCTTGCCTAGTCACTCACTTGCCTAAATCACTGTATGAATTTCCCTCTGTGAAACTGACATGGAAGGCACACTCCTCCTTTTAGAACTTCCTGTCATTGGTGTGGAGTGTTGCATGTGTTAGTGTATGTGTGTGAGTGCGTATATGTGTGTGTATAGAGTAATATCTTCCCAATTTTCCATTCTTAGGTATTAAAGGATAGAAGCAGAATCTGTCTCTGGTTTTCTTTTAGAAAACTCCTGAAGTTATTTTCAAGGGCAACGCCCAAGGCATATGTAAGTTCCCAGGCTACGGGTCGAATCAGAACTGCAGCTGCTGGCCTACGCTGTAGCCACAGCAATGCCAGATCCAAGCCACATCTGTGACCTATACCTCAGCTCTTGGCAACACAGGATCCTTAACCCACTGAGCGAGGCCAGGGATCGAACCTGTATCATAGTCGGATTTGTTACCATTAAGCCACAATAGGAAATCTTGGTGTTCTTTTCCCTTGCTGGCCAGCTGTGCTCTTGGTAGCTGCCAGTGCATTTTCCTCCACCAGAGCACTGTCTTTCTTTAATGTGCTGTTTCTAATCCATTGTGGCCTGGGAATCCAAATAACCCAGCTTGTTAGAATTGATCTTAATATAAGAGTAAATGCCCCCAAGCAAGCATCTGTGTCCCCCAGTGAGTTTCTTTGGGAATCTATTCTTCAAGTTAGGTGTTAGGAGTTTTTGTGCATGGATAGCCCCAGTAATTTTTTTCTCCACTTCTGAACACTTAAATAGATCCAGCTGGCTGATGAGGTGCTTGACAGCGTCCAGCCCATTCTCAGTAGGAATTGTTTTCTCCCCCTTTACATTATTTTTCATGCCCTCAGTAGGAATTGTTTTTCCCCCTTTACCTTATTTTCCATGCCCTAAGTTATTTTTAAATATGTTATGTGTGGTTTTGTTTCATTTTAGGATATTGATGAGATATTATTAACTGGAGAAATAATTCCTTACTTTTAAAGCCTCCATCTTGGGGGGGGGGGTTACCTTGGCCAAACTATGGATAATGATAATGTGCAGTTTGTTTTGGGCTGTTTAAGAGTTTGTGTTATTAATGACTGACACACAGCCACCATGTGTGTCAAAGCCAGGGTTAGCTAGAAAGGAAAAACTGTGTGAGAATAACCTGATTGTGCCAAGAGGTCATATTTTAAACATACACTCAGCCCTCCGGAACCGTGATTTCCACATCTGTAGTCGGCCAACAAGAATCTGTGGAGATGGAGCCCACTGCTACAACATTTTATGTAAGGGACTTGGGCATCTGCAGAGGTCCTGGAACCAATCTGCCCATGGGTGTGGAGGGCCAACTGAACTGTCCTTAGCAGCAGCAGAAGTCACGGGAGAGGAGCCGGTGTTTCCTAGGATGTCATTGTTTATAAGTCGGGTTGCAGAATGTTTTTAAATTGTGGAATGAGATTTAAGTCAAAATGATAAGAGTAGGAATTTTGATGTCAGAATCAGTGAGGTATTTGGATAATCATCATTTGATTTTAGAAATGAGTTTTGAAGTGGACCCCGTTTCTCCTATGTCCTTTCCCCATCATCCTACGCTTCTCAACAGCATGAAGTGCAAATTTTTGTTGTGAGAGTGAACGGCGAGGGGCAGAAAATGCATGTAAAAGTCCCCAAAGCTCAGTGTAAATAGTCACAGCCTTTAAAAATAACACAGGTTTAAGAAAATGAGTGCCTCTATAAATCACTGGAAAGCTCAATGATGATTCTAACTGCAGATGGGCTTTTAAACAAGTGAGTTTGCTGCTGCTTCGCAACTCCCAATTGGATATTAAAAAAAAAAAAAAGGCTCTTTCTCAATTTCCTGTTCTTGTGCCTTATTAAAATCATTCTGTTGCTCTGACCCCCGCCCCTGTTTCTTTCTTCTTTTCACATCTGTGTTTATTCGGGGAGGATGTTACCCACAGTTCCCGGCCATGAAGAATGCATGAAAGTCATGAGGATGAGATGGTGACCCAGCTACAGCGTGTGTGAAATGAGTGATGGGAAGAGAGAGAGAGAGGGAGAGAGCAAGCCGTGGTGCAGGGTTATGAGTTGTACAGTTATTTCTAGCTTTGAATTGTTTCCAAATCTCATACATTCACAGACAGCCTCGCCAAAGCCCACAGCTGTCATGCATTTTCAACAGATTCCACAGGGCCTAGATGAGGTTTGAAGGCATTCCTTTGCTCTTACACATTAGCTAAAAGGAATTACCGTAACATCTGATATTGTGGAAGTGGGATATTTGCCATCCTGACCTTGCCCAAAGCCGTCCGGAAATAGGGGTCCAAGAATGTATTATCTCATGCAGCCTCTAAAGGTCACTGGGGGCCCCTCAGAGGTTTTCCAACAAAACCCAAGCACCCAACATGCTCTGCATTTGGAGGAATTGTGCTGTTTTGTATGGACACGGTGGGCAGACACGTGTTCCCACTGCTATTTGGATGTTTGTCATAGGAAAGGCATGTTCCACTGGAGAAATTCCCAGCTGTCAGTAATGCACTGATACACCACAGCCAAATCATCTGAGGACGAGCCAAGTAAACAGGATGTTCACAATGTGTGTTATTGCATGTGTATGTAGCAAAACTTCTGCCCATTTCACAGCCTCATAATGGGATTGACACGCATTGCTTAATCTGCATCTGTCTGTTTAGGGTAGAAACACATAAACACCAATGAAACAATGTGTTAGAAAGCCCTTTCTTTGGCTATATGGACTGTTGATATGATGGGATGAAATCTGTATAAATTGGGAATGAAGGAATGAATGTCATGAGTTTACTTCCTGGGAAGTGACTTCAAGTCATCCAAATGCAGATTAGAGGAAATGATCAGATCATCAGTGGCTATTGTGAGTTAACAAAGGGGACTGAGTCTCCATGGCTATTTTTACAGACCACTGGAGTCATTCTTTCTTCTTGTAAGACACTCATTAGTTGAGTTATGTAAATAGATGTACGAAAACAGGTCAAAGTTATGTCATTGCCCTTTTCTGTTTGGAAATACTGCTGTTAACTGTTAGAGTCTAAGCATGTTCCTGAGGCAGCAATTAGGGAAAGGAGAGTGGGGAGTTCCTTCAGCATTCAGTGCAGAGTGGGTTCTCTGAAAAAGAACATTAAGTATCCTGTTAGGTATCACACTAACTTCTCTGGGTATGCAAATCCCCTTTACCCAAGTTGGTACATTTATTCATGATAATCACAGTGGGTAACATTTATTGCAAATTTCCTATTGGCCAGAACTGGGCTGAGTCTTTAAAATACATGAACTCTTTAAATTCTCACAAAACATAGAATGTTGATATTATTATTATTATTCCTCTTCTACAGATAAGGAAACTAGGGTTCAGGGAATTTAGTAGGCTTGCCTAAGAAGATAGAGCTAGTCAGACAGCAAGCTTGAAGCCAGGTCTGTTTGAATATAGAACACTTGCACTTAACCATAGTTCTGTGTATCTCTGCTTTATGTGAAATCTGATTCTGTCACAACACTGATGTTATGTTTTATTGAAACATGAATCCTTGTATCTTCTTCAACAGGCTTTATGTACAAAGATAATTTTGGTATTCTAGGTCTATTCATTTAGAAAACTTCACTAACCTAGCATGTTGAAGGTTTAGGACGAGGCTATGAAGCCTTGGTAATGATTTTTTTTTTCAATTTTGATCTTTTAATTATGGTTATTACACACTGCATTCAAAACTTATACCAAGATACACTGATTTAAGCCAAAATCACGTGTCAGGATGGAATCTTGTAAAAATTTTGACACTCTTTCAATAGTTTTTATGTGTTAAACATAGCGAAACATAGAAAACATAGAAAACATAGAAAACATAGAAAAAAGAGTTCTAAATGCATAGAATATGTGTGCTTATTTTGGTTTATGACAATTTTAAACACTTGTACTGTGATGTCTGGCAGAAGACAGTTCTACCTAATGGTTAGGGTACGGGTTCTGGACTTTTATTATTTACTCTCTCTTGGGAAATTTAATTGATGTCCCTATGCCCATTTTCCCCTGATCTGTGCAATAGTGTATAGAGAAATAATAACTATTACCTCGTAGTATTGTAGTTAAGATGTGATGAGAGGATACGTGTAAAATGTGTGCCCTGTAAAAAGTATTCAACAGTTTGCTCTGAAATGCCTTTTGGCATTTCCCTCATTGGTCTTTGTGTTATTTTTCTCCAGGGTCCTCATCGCAATCAGACACACTGGATTATGTTTATTAAATGTCGTCTCCCTGACACAGACCATAAGCTCCGTCAAAACAGGTATGTTTTGTTCTCTGCTATATTCTCATTTTATGGAACGGTAGACGGTACCAGGTAGGCCCTCACAAATATCTGTTAAATGTATAGTAGCTATTATTCTTATTACTGTTAGCATCTGTTTCAGACTCAGATACCAGGCTTTAAAAAAATCCTCAAAATACTGGTTAGGTTTGCATAGTTACCAAGAGGCTTCAGATGTATTTGATTTGTAGCCATAAAATTTAATATTTTGTAGAAACATCAGAGCATATTGGGTTTAAGGTCTTTGTTTTTTCATAGTTTATCTACCTGTTTATTTTCTTTTTTATGATTTTTATTTTTTCCATTATGGTTGATTTACAGTGTTCTGAAAATTTCTACTCTACAGCAAAGTGACCCAGTCATACATACATACATACACACACACACATAAATATAATATTCTTTTTCTTACATTATCTCCATCATGTTCCATCACAAGTGACTAGATATAGTTCCCTGTGCTAGACAGCAGGATGTCATTGCTTATCCACTCCAAATGAGATAGTTTGCATCTATTAACACCAAACTCCCAGTCCATCCCACTCCTTTTCCCTCCCCCTTGGCAACCTCAAGTCTGTTCTCCAAGCCTATGAGTTTCTTTTCTGTGGAAAGATTCATTTGTGCCATATATTAGATTCCAGATATAAGTGATATCATATGGTATTTGTCTTTCTGACTTACTTCACTTAGTATGAGAGTCTCTAGTTCCATCCGTGTTGCTGCAAATGGCATTATTTTGTTCTTTTTTATGGCTGAGTAGTATTCCATTATGTATATATACTACATCTTCTTAATCCATTCATCTCTTGATGGACACTTAGATTGTTTCCATGCCTTGGCTGTTGTGAATAGTGCTGCAACGAACATATGGGTGCATGTATCTTTTATTTTATTTTTTATATAATACATTTTTTTTCACTATAGCTGGTTTACAGTGTTCTGTCAACTTTCTGCTGTATAGCATGGTGACCCAGTTACACATACATGTATAGATTCTTTTTTCTCAGATGACTGGATTCGGAAGATGTGGTATATATACACAATGGGATACTACTCAGCTATAAAAAAGAACAAAATAATGCCATTTGCAGCAACACGGATGGAACTAGAGACTCTCATACTAAGTGAAGTAAGTCAGAAAGAGAAAGACAAATACTGCATGTATCCTTTATTTATAAAGTAAGAGAACGTAAAATATCCTGAGACCAGTGATATTAGGTGCTGTTCCCTAGTCAAGAATTACCTAGTGGCACATTAGCACTGGCATCTAGGCTTATGATACCCAGTGTAGTGCTCTTTCTTCTATGACCCACTGACTTCTGATTTGGGTACCAACACAGCTCTCACCCCTCAGTAGACCAAACCTCAATCTAGGTGAAAGCCCAGGTCCTATTTCATCAGTGTGTTTTACCCCAAAGTTCTCATCATCTCTGGTTGATGGTCATTGCCATGTCCACTTTTTTGTTTGTTTGTTTGTTTTTTTAGGGCCACATTCACGGCGTATGGAAATTCCCAGGCTAGGGGTCTAATCGGAGCTGCAGCTGCCAGCCTCAGCACAGCCATAGCAACGCCAGATCCTTAACCACTGAGTGAGGCCAGGGATTGTACCCGCATCCTCGTGGTTATTAGTCAGGTTCGTTACCACTGAGCCAGGACAGGAACTCCCTTTGTTCCACATTTTTCACAGTGATGGAATTTCTTAGTTGGATAGAAAATATGTGCTTTAATTACAAGTCATGTGCGGAGATGACTGAGAATTACAAGGGGCCAAGGAACATTGCTTTTCTCCAGATCACTTAGTGAAAAGTTGTGTACCTTTTATCAATTCTATTTGATGTCCTTCCCTGGATTTTGAGATCTACAGGATGGTCCATTTGGGGAGAAAATCAGAATAAATAAAAGCTATAAAGGCTATTGTACTTTCAACTCCAGAGCTGTCTAGAGAAAAGAAGGTATCATTTCCTCCAACAAACATTTATTAAGTGTTTACAACATGATAAGCAATGTGTATGTGTATGGATGGAGTTTATACTTTTTTTTAAAATCACCATACCCCAGGCATGTGGAAGTTCCCAGGCCAGGGACTGAATCCAAAGCTGCAACCTATGCTGCAGCTTTGGCAGTGCTGGATCCTTTTAACCACTGAGGGGGCCTGGGAATTGAATCTGTGCTCTTGTGGCAATGCAAGCTGCTGTAGTTGGATTCTTAATCCACTGTACCACAGAGGGAACACCTACAAATATTTTTCCTCAAAGAGTTTATAGTCTACTGAAAAATAAATTTTCTAAAATAAACCCTATAGTACATAACACAATAGTTAGAACACAAAGAATAAAGGTAAAAATAGAAATTTGAAGGATCTTTGAGAGGAAAAAAAAAATCGCTCCCAGGGGGTGACTTGGAATGTTCATGTAAAAAGCAGCATCTTAACTAGACTCTCATGCATCAGTAGCATTCTTCAAATTCCATACTTAGGGTCTGTTTTTATAACATTTTATACTCTTATGTCCATATAACAGACACATATATATGCAACATAAATGCAACCAACACAGCTTACTTCTCAAAAGAAGCTTTTATTAGAGGTATTATTATGTATTTTTTGCATAGCCATAATGATACTTACTTGAGTTTATAAATGATAGTATATTCCTAAAAGAAAAAAAAAGTGTATTTTGCACATACCCATGTATAAATCTGGAGTCTCTCTATATAACTAAGAATTAAACAGACCCTTTTTGGACATTGCTGATTGGACTCACATAACTGATTATGGTTGAAACACAAAAGGTTTGCAAACCCAAGTCCGTTATGACATAGTATGGAGTACTAAAGGGACCCAGGAGCTGAACCCATGACTTTTATATTAAAACTCCCAGGAAACATTTACAATTGCCTCCATAGATGTTTTTTTCCCTCGTGAATGTATCTTTCTACTTAAAATAATTTACCGAGTTTATTTTAATAATTGACATCTTTCTTAATCCTTATTTTCAAAAGTAAATATAATTCTGGTTACATGAATATCTTTAGCTTTGCTAAATATTTACAGTGCATTAAGTACTACGTGGTCACTATAAAATTGAAAGTTCTTTTTTTATTGCAGTATAATTGACATATAACATTATATTAGTTTCATGTGTACACCATAATTCGATATGTATATATATTGCAAAATTATTACCACATTACATCTTGAAAGTTTTGATTACTTTTATTAATTAAATCACATCATGTTTTCCATTTACCAATCCAAAAATAAAAAAAAATGCGATTTATAGAGGAACAAGGAATGTGATTTGCATCAGTTTGATGCAGTGACAGCTCTTCAGGTCCCATTCTTTCCTGCCATTTTGACTTTGTGCTGCCCTGCCCAGCTGGGAGTTGTCTGCTCTGAGACACTCTGTCCTCAGTGTCCATGACATTGGCCTGTTGGTTTGCTGACTGTGGATTGCTCTAGCTACCCACTCTGTTGCTAGCTTCTGAAACTATGATTGCAGCCTTAGTCTTTTGTTTCTCATGTGGAATATGCTGACAGATGTGCTTACTGAATATTTTAACCAGCACACTTATTCTGGCTTCTTTTGAAGCTAATGAAATTACCAAAACAATTTTATGCTCCTCTGAAGAACAAAGGGAAGGCAGAACCAGAAAGATGGATCAAACAGAGGCACTATGGAAGATGTCTCAGAGCTTTAACAGCATAAGAACAGTGGTATCCTGTGGCTTTGAGGGGCCATGTTCTCTTATGTTGAGAATTGAATGAAAACAGCTTACTCTAAGCCTGTGTACTACGTCTTGCTATAATTAGTTTTTATGCAAGGTCTTGGATCTTGGACCAGAGTAGCCATTGCCATTTCTGCAGACAAATCAATCAAATGGTTGAAAATATCTTGGGCTAGGTTTCCTGAGGTCATGGATGTATGACTATCACAAGAGGAACAATTTATTACCAGACATTTATTGAATTGTTATTATGTGAAAGAGACTTATTTAAAGTGAAAATATTTATGCAAGACACAGGCCCTGCCCAGGGGATCTTGTGCACAGTTGCTGAAACTGGTATGGGCCCTTCTATGGCTGAAGGAGGTCAAGGACATTACCAAAGATAAGAGGATTTTCCAGTGATTGATAGAGTATTAGAGTTGAAAGGGCTTTCAGAAATCATCTACTCCCATTTTCTATGAATATAACATCTGTAAATGTGACTTGCCCATCATCACCCAGGAATTTAGCAGAAAGTCATACACACTTACCTTTCCTCTAAATCTGGTAATGTTTTTTTTTTTTGGTCTTTTTACCTTTTCTAGGGCCGCTCCCACGGCATATGGAATTCCCAGGCTAGGGGTCTAATTGGAGCTGTAGCTACCGGTCTACACCAGGGCCACAGCAACGTGGGATCCAAGCCCGTCTGCGACCTACACCACAGCTCACGGCAATGCCGGATCCTTAACCCACTGAGCAAGGCCAGGGATCGAACCTGCAACCTCATGGTTCCTAGTCGGATTCATTAACAATTGCGCCACAATGGGAACTCCTAAATCTGGTAATTTTTTTCATGATATAACATACATATTTATAATGATTTAACCAGGTCAAGTGCGATTGAATTTTACTTGTATTGCTTTAGTGCTTATTGGCTTTTTTTTTTTTTTTTTTTTTTTTTTTGCTTTTTAGGGCCGGACCCATGGCATATGGAGGTTCCCAAGCTAGGGGTTGAACTGGAGTTGTAGCCGCTGGCCTTCGCCACAGCCATAGCAACATGGGATCCGAGCTGCATCTGTGACCTACACCACAACTCACAGCAACACAGGATCCTTAACCCACTTAGCAAGGCCAGGGATTGAACCTGCATCCTCATGGATGCTAGTCAGATTCGTTAACTGCTGAGCCATGACGGGAACTCCTAGTGCTTATCGTTGATTGTTTTAATTCTAATATGCTTAATTAGGTTTTCTCTATATTGTATATTTTAAGCTACAGGAGAGAGGGCAACAGGAAAACTTTTCTATTTTGCACTTTAATTTTTTCATTGTTTAATAGTACTAATTTGAAACTTTTCATTATATAAGTAATATATACTAATTGAATAAAACTAGAAAATATAGCTAGGGAAAATTAAATTCAACCATAATCCACTCCCTTAGAGAAAACCATATATATGTGTGTGTGTGTGTGTGTGTGTGTGTGTGTGTGTGTATAGAACCACTAAATGTATAGTGGTTCTCTCTCTATATATAAAATAGTGGATATATATATATATATATATATATATATATATATACACACACATATATATATTCCTTTGGAATAAAAAAATGGGATCACATATTTAACCTACTATTTTATCCTTCATTTTTTCATATAACTATTACATGGGCATTTTTCACGTGAATAAGTATATTTAGAATATCATTTTTATTGGGATTGCAAAACAGTTTATTTGTCTTATATTTTGGATATTTTACTCATTGTCAATTTTTGAACACTTAGAGAACACATTTGCTTTGTTGTAAATATTCTGAAATGAAGACCCCTATAATTACATGTTTATACATAATTATCTCCTTTACATTTTCAGAAGTAGAGTTCTTGGATCAAAGGGCTCACATGTATGTAAGACTTTTGATACACAGTGGGTCCACTGCCAACACTTTTTAATCCTGATTTCAAAATTTGTAGTTTATATTCAGTGCTGCAAAAAACTTTAAAATCTTCCAAGGGTAGGAGTTCCTGTTGTGGCTCAGTGGAAATGAATCCGACTAGCAACCATGAGGTTCGTTTGATCCCTGCCCTTGCTCAGTGGGTTAAGGATCCGGCGTTGCTGTGAGCTGTGGTGTAGGTCACAGACGCAGCTCAGATCTGACATTGCTACGGCTGTGGTGTAGGCTGGTGGCTACAGCTCCAATTAGACCCCTAGCCTGGGAACCTCCATATGCCGTGGGTGCAGCCCTAAAAAAGCAAAAAAAAAAAAAAAAAATCTTGCAACGTAAATAGGTCTATTAAAAAAAGCAACAGCAATTCTCTATCAAGATATGTAGGGTCACAGTGGCTTAGCATCCACACCGCAGGACTGTCATTTCCTGAAATATATTACATAGGTGGCATAGATCAGATGCTGATGATAAGTGTTTGAGACAGGTGTCTCCTCACTTTTATCCTTCAAAGGCAAGGGGATGATGGTCCTAAATTTAGCAGTGGCAAGAGGATGAAGGTCCTACATTTAGCAGTCACAACTCCAAACCTCCTTACCAGAGATCTCTGACTCACATTTGATAAATCTGAGATATAAACTGGATGTATGGTTCTAAAAGAACTTGGAAGTCTTCAGATGCTAACTAGGAAGCAAATATTGTTACCACCTAGAGGACACTGTGATTCTCTTCTTGTTTGAGTTTACTTTCTGTGTGTGATTACTTATTGATATGAGAATAAGTAATAGTCATTATTTGCACACTTGGTTTACTAAAACCTGCTAGATGTGTTTAATGAAAACATTAAATTCAGCGAAGTTGACATGCATATTTTAAAAATAAGACTATTCTAATATAAAATATTTTCAAAGAGAAAAATACACACATATATTTCTTTTTTGCAATGATTATCTTTTATGTTTTGGTGCCTAATGGAATACAAACTATGGTTTCCTCAGATAAGAAATAGTTGGGCTGATTTCAAGCATGTTGTTTTGAGATAATGTTTTGAGATAATGGTGTTTTGTGATAATAGCTGTAAAGAGTTTCAAGCATGATGTTTCAGCATAGAAATTAACTCCTGTCTCTGTTTCTGAAACAGTGTAAACATTCAAAGGAAAATATTGTTTTTATGTATAGCATCTGTGACTAAAATTTTTCATATCATAAATTATAAAGTATCTCCAAAGGTAATATGTTTTACAGCTAAGTATTTTATTATCTAAGCAAATGCTTAGATAATTTTATATTATAACTCAATTCACAGTGTTTTCAATAAACACATGTGCAATTGCTTTACCATCTTTACCTTATTTTTCGAGTGTATGTTAGTTCATTCCTTGGAATAGACAACTGTCATTTTTTCAATTTTTATTTTTTGTTTACAGGTCGTGTTTATTTTCATTAGTGGATTCTGGGATAGCTCCAGTAATACTGTTGAAATTTTTAATAGTACTTTTGTGGGATAATGTGGATTTTGTACTTTATAACTACACTCATATTATACTAGTAAATATTATTATGTCAGATGAGCTTAGTCTACTTTAAAAACAGAGAGGAGGATATTGCAGTACTGAGTAAAGGACAGGCCTATCTGGAGGGAATGGAGAGAAGTGAGGGAAATAAAAAAAAAAAAAAGCCTCAAGTGTAGATGACTCCTGGCTTAGGTCTGCCTCAGGTATTAACTGAGAATTCTGAGTAATCATCGGGAAGAATGGTCCTGAACAGCATCTGTCTGGGTGGGTATTTGCCCATATTGAGAGCCATGTTCGTTCCAGTTGATCTTGATACTCCTGTCAACCCAAATGTTTGCTCTGGCTAACGTCTTTTCTCTGCTTCATCATTTCTTTTTTCTCCTTCACAGTACAGTTTAGGGCCCACTTCTTCCAGGACAATTTCCCTAACATCCAGTGTCCTCCAAACCACCAATGTAATTCTGGATCCTCTCTATGACTCACCACTTTTATAATCATTGCAACTCCTATTTTTATACTTAGAATATATCCCACTTCTCTTATTAAATAAGAACCATGCAACCAGGACCAAGTCTAAATTTGACTATGTTCCCTGAAACACTAAACAAAATAGTAATATATCTGAGCATTTTGAAATAAGTGCAGTCCTCAGGGGAATTTTAAACCAATTTCTTAACCCAGTGGGTTGGAAATATTTCTTTTAGTTGGATTACAAGAAAGGAAAGGAGATGAGTCTGAGCATTGAAATAGCTATTGAAGATTTGCTTCATGCTGGATATTATACTGAACTTTTTTTTTTTTTTTAACACATAACCTCACACAATCCTCAACACTGCCAATGTGGGATATACTGTTAAATTCGTTTTAGAGATGAAGCATAAAGAGTTTTTTTTTTTTTTTTTCCCCTGATAAGGCTCTGAGAATTCAGAGACTAGGTCTAGGACACATAATTAGTAAGTGGAAGCGTTGGAAAAAGAACACAGAAATGTCTGATAGGAAACATTCATTCTTTCAGCCAATTCTAACTTCTTTCTATCCACTTTCTGTTGGCATGATTTTAATAATGTAAAGTAATACTTTAAAACCTCTTTTCTTATTTTAAACTTTCCAAGTTCTGGTGCTGAAAGTTGCTATTTCAGTAACTGATCCTACTGTATAGATTGAGAATTTTAGGATGCATGATCCCATAGTAGGTTCTTTACTCACTTGATCTATAAATACAGGACCATTGCCTTTTAATCTGGAGAGGACTCTAGGGACTGATGTATTCTATAGGGTTTCTCAGCTTCTCACAAAAATATCCATTGAAAACTGCTGTGAAAATAGAGGAGTCAAAAGTCTTTCTTCTCAGTATAGAGCTAAAAATATCACAAAAATAATAATAATAATATATTGTCTTTGTAGGCATGCCAGCTAATGTACTACTTGGTTATTGTATCTTACGTGAGGTAATAGTGACTGTTACAATGATATCAGCCACAGGGAAGTCCAATAGTGACTATTGTAAATTATATTTTACTAGCTGTCACATTTTTTTTCAAATGAAATGTGGCTCAGCCAATTCTAGTTAAGGAAGGTCTAAATTGTAATATTTTACTATATTAAACACAGTTTCCTGCCAGTATGGTATAGAATATAATATCACATATTTTTTCAAATGCAACCCATGAAGAAAAATGTTGATGGTTGCAGAGAGATGTCATCAGAGACTAGGGCAAATTAACTGACACAGTAATTTCCTTCCAAATGCAAACATTCTTAACCTAAAAGAAATATCTGCTTCATAATGTTATAAACATATCCTTCCCTGGAGCAGGCTTAATAATTAATGCCAAAAATTCATGGTGAGAAATATATATGAGTTTGGTCATAAATGTTCTCATGTATTTTAAATGTCAATAAAATGAATTGCCTTTATTATTTCAGGATGATAACTTGTTCCTAGACACTGCTACTTTGCAGGGGATGATGACCACATTGGCATATAATGAAATATTGCAGGAACATGCCTTAAGCATTTGTAAGACACACCTTTTGCTTTGAATCAATGCAGTAAGTGCAACATATAGGGGCACAAAGAATATGCTTGAGGAAATCCAACCCCTGCCCTTACTTCCACTTCCACTCTCATAAATCAGTCTAGGTGAATATCTTAAGCTCAGTTCGAAAAAAAAAATTTTTTTTTTAAAGACAATACTCCTCTTTCTTTGGCTTGCAGGGCCAAATGCTCTATTCACATCACCCTTACTTTCTAGACACAGCTTTTGTTTGTTTTTCAGAAAATCTCCAAAGGCTTAGCTTCTGCAGACAATTTTGTTCCACATTAAGAGAGAAGGACTTGTGTCTATTCTTACTCCATGGCACATTAAAAACACGTGAGGGTGACACAATAGGTATGGATAAGAACAATTAATTCATGTCATGGGAAGAATTATCAATTGGATAGAAAATTAAATACAGGGTTTTGGATTTCAGTTCCAACATACACAGAACTTGAAAGTGGTCACTCCTGCCTGTACAACAGTGTAACTAAATGCACTTAAAATTGATGACGTTCCAGAGTTCCTGTTGTGGCACAGTGGAAACAAATTTGACTAAGAACCATGAGGTTGTGGGTTCAATCCCTGGCCTCATTCAGTGGATTAAGGATCCGCTGTTGCCGTGAGCTATGGTGTAGGTTGCAGACGTGGCTTGGATCTGGTGTTGCTGTGGCTGTGGTGTAGGCTGCGAGCTACCACTCTCATTCGACCCCTAGCTTGGGTACTTCCAATGTGCCACACTTTTGGCCCTAAAAAGCAAAAAAAAAAAAAGTTAAAAATTAGTTAAACATGATAGATATAGTCACTCTGAATGTTTATAAACATCAGGTAGAAAGGCATTGTTGGAATTAAATAAATGCGGACTTGTACAATCAGATAATGGTAGTTGCTGTGGTAAATAGTCTTTATAATTCCAATGGCTTAACACAATACTAGCTTTCTTCTTGCTCCTGTGGAAGTTCATCTGGTATTCCTAGGTAGTGTCAGGGACCAACCAAGGTCTTTCTGTCGCATGGCCTCATCTTCCCTAGTACTTCATATATTATGCATCGAGGTGATACAAAGGGGAAAGACAGATCAAAGGGTAAATATATAGAGACATGTAATTCACAAATTTTTCTCCAAAGCAACTTTGAGAATGACAGTTTAATTAGAAGATATTTATAAGTTTGAAAGGGAAGGTATAAACTACTAGGGCTTAGAGGAAGATATCCCATGAACGTCAATGTAGGGCACTCTGTTATATAAATGTAAAATATAATCTCTAAAAGGAAAATGTAGTATTTTAGATAAATTTGCCAAAGAAAACTTGAGATTTAAAGAAATATGGAAAAAATGCACTTGAATCAAATCTAAAGAATTGGACAATTTCTGGAAACCGGTATTAATAAATTGCTTTTTAAAAAAAATTTGGCAAAAAGTTTTATTTTAAATGTTAAAAAATGGACCAATCAGGTGAATGTCTAAACCTAAACAGGTTTAAATGAAATATGTTGTTCTAAAATGCTTACCTCTCTAAGTTAATAACCCCTTGTATCCTTTCAGTTACCACATATTTCCATGTAAATGGTCTAGCAGATAATGAAATTCATATGTCCAAAATTTAAAAACAAAAGAACTAAAAGAACTTCCAGCATTGTAAATAGAGAATAAAGATAACTGAATCAACGCATTAGATGTCAGGAAAGGAGAGGAAGAACACACTGCTATTCTTATTGTTTTGCTGATGAGGAAGCTGAAGCACAGATTTAATGAAGGATGGAGCTAAGACTGAAATCCCAGACAATCTGACTTCAGTTACTAAATTCTAAACCATGACAATGGGGAGAAATAAAAATGAAAGTTAGAGTTAAGCAGTAATGAAACACTACAAATCAAAACTTGTGGAAAGCAATTAAATGAAAATTAATGTTCTTTCTATGAGTTCAGCACCAAAGTTAGAAAAGTACTCTCAGGAAACAAACTCAAGATATAAACTCAGGAAGTAAAGAGGATAGGAAAAAAAATTAAGTATAAAACAAACATAGAATCTAAAATCTGTTTCTTTAGAAAGAAATTCCTCTGCAAAACTGATTTTTTAAAAAGGCAAAAGAAATAATAAAAAAGGAACATGAATATATGTAGAACAGAAATACTAAACATATTATATTAAGATATTAAAAAATGCGGGTGAACTGGCCAATTTTCCAAAAAGCTGTATATTATCAAAATTGACAGAAAAGAAATTTACTAAAAAGAATTACTCTAAAACCACTGTCACTTAATTGGTAGTCAAGAACTTACCTCCAAAATGGGCACAAAACCAGTTTTTAAATGTAGGTTTTACTAAAACTTCAAAGGATAGATAACATCTATTTTGGCCATACTTTCAAAAATTGAGGAATAGGAAGTTTCCCAACTTACCAAAGTCAGAGAGAGAAAGAGAGAGAGCTAGGAAGAAGTATAACATGGGTCAATCTCTTTTGTAAGCATAGACTCAAACTCTAAATAAAACTTTAACACAAATTAAAAACCATTACGTATTTATATAAAATACATAACACTTAATTTTCAAAGTGTGAAGATGAGTGTTTTATAATTGACACACTTAAACTGTCTTCAGTAACAAAGTTGCATAATGATGAAAACATTGCCAGACATCTATTTTCAAAATTTTGTCTTGATAGCAGAAATTATTTTCCAAAACAATTATTTTCTCACTTTTTATTAAAAATGCCTCTTTTACATTAGGGCATATTAAATGAGCATGTGTTTATGTACCGCTAAGCAGGCATTTTTAATCATACAAATGTTTAGAAATTTGAACAGCTTTTTTTAAATAAAAAAATATGTAACTCATCTTCAAATTCTCCAGCTTTTTAAAGGACTTTACCATGAGACAGCCAGTCTCTTATGGTACTTTAAGATATGGATTTTCATATCGACTTCTCATTTTAATACCAATTATTGTAAATACTTTTCTACTCAATGTAATACAATCTGAAATGTACTATAATATAATCCTAAATCCCTCTGACTTGTGGGCTTAATGACAGAACCAGTTTCAATCTGTATGTTAAATACTAGTAAACTTAGTTGCTTCCCTATTTTTTAAATTACAAATGAATATAAAGGAGGACCTTGCGATTCTCTGAAATGCGAGCTCCCAGCATTAGAAACTGCTGCTCTGATGGGCGGGGGAGTCTGAAGTCTCTCCACATCAGGTAGGGCCGAAGGTGGTGAGCTGTCAGGTAAGGTTTTAGGGTGACTCTCAAAAGATGGAAGGAAGACATTCCCTCTCTATTTTCAAGAATCACAATTTCATCCAGAAAGGTCAGCAACATCATGATCTATGCCAAGTAGGCAACATTACTTTCAGTGTTCTGGTCTGATGACAAATTCTTAGACTATATTTTGAAGTATTAGATTTTGAAGCTTTTCTTGAACTTAGCATTCTTCTAGACACAGAACTGCACTGTGTTAATTCCAACTAATTTAAATACCAATGATAAATTCATTATAAAATACATAATATTATAGCATTAATTATAGGACCACTTTTTAAATAGCAAGGCTGAAACACTGCTTAAGGAAATTGCTTTATTCAAATTTCTGAGACCTTGCTACATGGAACACCATGGCCTTTATATACACTAACAGAAATTTCAACTGCTGTAACACAAGCTCCTCAAAGGGGTTTTTAAAAGAAATACCTTTTTCTATTTTAACAGTGGATCTAGACTCCCTGAAAGTGAGTTATGCATTAGAATGTCAATTACTTTTATTTGCATTCATTAGTGCTGGTATTGCAAACAATTTGTCCAAGTAGATGAAGAGAAGAGACCAAAGTCCTTCAATAACCCCTCTCATTAATTCTTTGTGCAAACAAACTCTAGTTTGGTATAAAGCAAGATAACCTAATGGATGTTTTGTAGAGGATATGCAGCCACTTTGTTTACCAGTTCAGTTTTATCAAATAAAATGGACCAAGAAAAGCCAAGAAAAGTTGCAGTTCTATAAATCTCAAGCTATATTTTGAACATTCCTGAAACATCCAATCTCCAGACTTCGGCTTTGAATAGATTTATAAGAGTCAAAGGTCATAGTTCTTGCAAACAGAGGAAACAGCACATAGAGTTTTTGTTTATTTTCTGTCTCTTAAAAAAATCAGATGTGGCCATGAAGGACATAAAACACTAATACTCAACTACTGGTAGCAGAAGTAGGGCCTGTGGGTGTTTTAATCTCCTTGGTTACCATGTGTAACAAAAACAGACGCAGAATAACTTTCAGGTTTCCTCTATCTTGCTTTAGCCAAGGTTTCTTAATACATTTGTTTTAAATAAGAGAGGAATTCCGTGAGACATCTGCAAGGAGAAAGCAAATCAGTTCAGTTGCTCTTGAACTTTGGAATATGGACGAGATGGCATGTGGCTTGGAGAGTAGAAAGATTTGAATGAAGGACATCCGTTTTAGTTCTAAGATTTCTGTTTATTAGGCTTTGGAACTTTGGAAGAGTTATACAGATTTGTGGAGGCTTTTATCCCTCATCTGGAACATGAATGGTATTCTCTTTGTCTCATAGTGTTAACTGAGATTATTATGAGAAATTATTACTAAGGAAAACTTTCTTTTTCATTTTATTTCTGTTCTATTTTTTAAGTTAAACAATAATAGAAATTTAAGGTCTCACAGTGACGTTTTGTGGCTATGAGTTCTTCCCTTCCCAGAATTGCCTCACCTAGATTTCTGCTCTGGGATAGCTTACCTGCTATGGCTGGGCAAGACGGGGAAAACCTAGGACAATCACGTCAATATGAATTACTGTTTTTCTATTAGCAATATTTGTCAGAATGAATTTTCTTCAAATTTCATTTTAGAAGCCCTTATATCAGCGATGGCCGTGGCCTTCCATGGCCTTATTTGACAGATGTATTTATAATGGCAGTTGTACTGCTACTCATAAGCGTTTAGCTTTTCACATAAATCAAAAGTAGGATATCACTTATATGTGGAATATAATTAAAATGACACAAAAGAGTTTATTAACAAAACAGAAACAAACTCACAGATTTAAGATTAAATTTAGGATTACCAGAGGGGAAACATAGGGGGGAGGGATAAATTAGAAGGTTAGGATTAACATATGCACACTACTGTATATAAAATAGATAACTATCAAGGACCTACTGTATAGCACAGGAAACTCTACTCAATATTCTGTAATAACCTATATGGGAAAAGAATCTGAAAAAGAATGGGTATATGTATATGTATAACTGATTGATTTTGCTGTACACCTGAAACTAACACAACATTGTAACTCAACTATACTCCCATGTAATTTTTTTAAAAAGTAGGAGATGAAAATATTATCTCTATTCCCTACTCAAAATGAATATATATAGTTCATCCTCTCTCGATCTTAAAAATATCTATTTTGATTTTAATTTTAAATTCTAAGCCCATAGGATAAGTATCCTCTCTAATTCTTCATAGTAAATTATTGATTCACAAATGTTGTTTGCAAATAATAGTTATATGTAACTATAGTTTTCATGTGTTTCAGAAAGAATAATTGATTTTAGTCTCATGTAGCTATTTTTATTAAACTCACTATTTGCCAAAGCTTCTGTCTAGAGTTAATACAACTTTTGGTTATAGGTGACTCATTGAAATGTCCTATTTTATCCTTAAATCATCTCCATTTGCCTCTTCCTCTTTTTAAGCTACGTATATAGAAACCTTCTGTTACTAGTAATCATATTTAAGAAATTCTAAATGCCTTCAGTTCATTTCCTTGGGGTCCTGGTTAATTGCCAGCCAGCCTGGGAGATGGAGATTTGGAAAGATTGGGCTTTGACTGCAGTCTGTTTCAAGCTGCAAAATCCTGCTCACTCAGTTTAGAGAAATGAACTTCTTTAGGACAGAGATCCTAGAGCAGATTTCTAAGGTTGCAGTCAAATGCTTAAAACAGTGAATCCTAGAATGACTTTAATCTTCTTATACTAGAAGTTTCCCAGGAGTAGACAGGCTCTGAAGCTGAAACACATAGCACAGAGCCCACTGATGTTGAATTTCTCTAAGATCATCTCCTATACCGTTCACATTAGACAACTTTCCAGTCAATCACATCCTGATTATGGGCTATCTCAGTTGGTATTATCTCTTGCCATCATAACATCTTAAAATGTATCATGTCTCTTGATTTCTATAGCTTGAGAAATAAAAATTAATATTTTATGTAACCCCTGGATTTGGCACTTGACAGAATTTAAATAATATAATGGCATCAATGACCACCATATCTTCTTAGGGCATTAAGAAAATGGATGTTAATTTTGGGAAAGGTCCTAAGTTTGTCAAAATTAACAGGCTTTATAAGAATGAGGGACCAACAAAAGTGAGGACTATTTTATTCATAAAAAGCCTCTAGTTGTTGGTGGGATACCTCAGTCCCCGAGGAGATGTCTTCCCAAAAAAAGGGTTTGTTCTCCAAAGGCCAGAGGTAGTTCTGACTGGCGGGAATTAACTTCTGGACTTGGAGAAGATGCCACAAAACTAAGGGAATTCTGGTTTCTGGACCAAGAGACCAGTTCTTTAAGTGATCTACAACAATTTTTGTTTTACGTGCCAAAGAATACAAAGTTGAATAAAAACGGTTCTTGCTCTAAATAGTTTTTAAACTGTGTGGAAGCAGCAAGGCATTAATCATTCCCCTGGAAATTTCTTCTGGATACTTAGTCATGGCAATGGTGGAATGTGTGGGGCAGTTTTTTCCCATCATTTGGGTAATTCTTGTTGTCAGGGCAGTCAGCCATGCATGTATTTGGTTATGTTCCTAGACTCTGCATACAAAAGGATGTTCATTCAGGACATTGAGATTTTTTTTTTTTTTCCTTCTGGCCCAAGTCATCTTTCTAGGTCCAAGGAATATTTCACTTTTACTATGGATTCCTCCTCATCTTCTGGACTCTGTATTCCAGAAGCTTTGAAATATCTTTGTTAGAGCACTTGTAAATTAATATTACAATTATTTATGCATGGGCTTTTTCATCCACTAGACTGAGCTCTTTAGGCATTTGAGACCATGTATTATTTATCTTTGTATCATTTTGATAGGTTTCATTATATTGTCAAATATACATAGAGCCAAATATTTGTAGTAAACAGAGAAAGTTTAACTTGATTTCCATCCAAGAAAATTATAAGAAGAAACTATAATTTGTTTTTCCTTCTTTAATACATAGTTATCAATAGTTCATTAGATGAAGTGGCATTTTCTTAGTGGGAGCAGGTATGACTTTTGTCTTTTTAAGACTGTCTATGATACTGAGATTTTCTAATGTATGTGCATGCTCTCTCAAGTCAAGCAACTGATTCTTGAAGTCTTGGTTTGGATAATAAAAGATTAATGTGCTACTTTGTATTGGCAATTTATATTGCAGTCGTGGTTTCCTGATAGTTTTTAGTGAGCATTCAATGCAGGTTTTTAATTATTAGGTACCAATCACTGCTTTATATGGATGACTTTACTGACTCTATGAGAGAGTTTTTTAAAAATTTTATTCAAGCATAGTTTATTTACAATGTTGTATTAATTTCTACTGTACAGCAGAGTAACTCAGTTATACATACACACATATATACACATATACACACATTCTTTTTCATATTCTTTTCCATTATGGTTTATCACAGGATATTGAATATAATTCCCTGTGCCATACAGTAGGACCTTGTTGTTTATCCACCCTATATATACTAGTTTGCATCTGCAAATCCCAAACTACCAATCCTCCCCCTCCCACCTTGCCCCCAGCAACAAGTCTGTTCTCTGTATCTGTGAGTCTGTTTCTATTTCATAGATAGGTTCATTTGTGTTGCATTTTAGATTTCACATATAAGTGATATCATGTTATTTGTCTTTCTCTTTCTGACTTACTTCACTTAGTATGATAATCTCTAGATACAGTTTTAGTTCTAATTTTATGGCTGAGGAAACTTTGAGATTCAATAATTAGCTGGTAATAGGGCTGGTAAGTGGTCCAACTGGATGCTAAACCAGCACTGTTTTTATGCTTCTCTTAATCAGTATCCATTTGTGCTTCTCTCATTGCTCCCCATATCCCCCAATCTGCTGCCTGGTGGCAGAGTAGTGAGAAGGTCTTAGGAGGTCTGCGTGCATGTGCAGTACACCAGAGGTTATCATCACAGACTGTGTTTATTGCTGCACTCAGGCAGGAGTTTCTAGCAGTTTTGAGGAGCATGGAGGCCTCCTCTCAGCGCAGGAGCCAGTCAGTGTAAATACACAACAAAGGGACCACACCTGAGACGGGTTTTCTGTCTATTTAAGTGAACTTGTTCATGGCTCTGGGCCACTGGTGATCCTTCTCATCAGTCAAATATTAAATTTCCTTTTCTGAACTTCCTGTAAGCCTGTTTGAAGTTTTTCCCTCCCCATGTTTTATAGAGTGATAAAGATTTCAAGCTCTTCATGACAAAGCTGAAATATTCTTTTAAAATGACATTGTCATCATGGTTATATTTGTCATGCTAATTAGAATTTTCTTTAAAAGAATTAGCTACCATTGCAGTTCCTACCCTACTTGCCAGTTGTCAAAGGACAAGATAAATTCACTGCTTACATTTTGACATTCACAGTCTATGTAACTAGAGGAGGATCAAGAATTAAATCTCATGATATAAGCTATTTGGTAGGGCTAGGCTGGTTCAGATTGAACAAAGATCTTTCCTTCCTGGTTCCATATTTCATGACTCTTAGTAACTATTTTTGTTTGTTTTTTGGTTTTAGGGCCGTACCTCCGGCATATGGAAGTTCCTGGGCTAGGGGTCAAATTGGAGCTGCAGCTGCTGGCCTATGCCACAGCCACAGCAACACAGTTTCTGAGCCACATCTGCAACCTGTGCCACAGCTTGTGTCCACACTGGATCATTAACCCCCTGAGCAAGGCCAGGGATCGAACCTGCATCCTCACGGCCACTATGTCGGGTTCTTAACCTGCTGAGCCACAATAGGAACTCCCCAGTAAATATTTCTGGATGCCACCAAGTACCCATGCTTTGAAGAATACAAGAAATGAGTGACAAGATCCATGTACACAGGGAATTTATTATTATTACGACAAACTCTGGGTCATCAAAAGTTTGGAGGCGCATTTTTGCTTTTGTAAACTGAATATAAAAAGATGACAGGGAATAATAGATTGTTGAAATTTACAATGAATGGTGGTGTTTGAAGGATAAAAGCTTAGGACATTTTTACTTTGGTGGACCTACAAAATGCTGAGAGGTCTAGCAGAATTTCCAAAATTAGACTTGAAATTTGGTTCTCAGTGAACACACTGCAGGGCTTGAAGATCTGAGATAATTAATGGAAATTAATCTTGAACTTGCTGACAACAGTTTGCAAAGATGCTGCTGACATGAGTTGGTGCTATGGAAGACAAAGTTGACATGCAATAAAAGTGAAGTTAATTTTACCTGCCAAAACATTACAAAAGTATGGTTATCAAATAGAAAAAATTTAGTATGTATTAAAAACACCTGCAGTGGATTTTTAAAAAGAATGGAAGCAAATTAAATAACTGACATTTCCTAAGTGCCCTTTTAAAAGGTACTCATTAGATATAGATGAAACTGTTTTGCATGCTTCCCTTTCTTATGTGCTTAATTTGGAGATTTGTCTACCTTTTTGTGTACCTTGACTTTATATTTGACATATGAGAAAACAGATCAGCTTTTCTGAATTGCAACATTTTTTGGTTAACATTTTTTTCAATATGAAATTTCAGTTTAGCTAATTTATAACTACAGTTTTATTACTTTATTGCAGTGTTTTATTCCTATCATAATGTGCTTCTCTATTAAAGGCTGATGTAGTGCACAAATGTTGTTAAGTATATAAACTGATGGCATAATTTGCCCTTGACCTTGGATCTTGGTAGTGGCTAGAACACTGAGGAGAAAGGGGATTTTTCTGCCACTTGGGAGACTACCAAAGGCATTAATTTTAAAACTAGACTGGAGTAATTACCATTACATTTATGTTAGAGGTTAACATTTGTGTTATTTCCTCTTATTGCCTGGCTTTACAGAATGTTATGCCCCACTGCTTTTATTAAATCCAGGTAATAGAGGAAATAACAGTGTTATTAACCTCTAACACTGATGAAAAATTAGTCTTAAGTAAAACATGGTTTAAAATCAGAGCAATTGTGTTAGTCGCGTAGCTGGTTCCCCGATGAAGCACAGTAAGGCTTTGTGTACTCACCATGTCCATATTTATTATTATAAAAGTAAAAACAGAGTATAATATGAAATAAATCTCTGGGGCAATAGGGGCTAGATTTTAATACATACTATACTCCTACTAATAAATGTTGTAGGTTTGTATGACATTAAACAAAAATAAGCACTGTTTTTAAAAAGTACCACTTTTCTATGCTTGAAAAAGGAATTAGTTTTAATAACTTGACTACTTTCACAGAAAGCACTTAGAAATATAATATATAATAATCGACCTATCAGAAGCCTTCGGTGAGATGCTTCTAAAGGTAAATATGTTTAAGCTGGGTATTTGGGTATTACTGTAGAAAAATTCTCTTTTTCTTGCATGTTTGCATTTAAAACATTTTTAGTGGTTTTTTGTTTGTTTGTTTGTTTGTTTGTTTGTTTGTATTTAGGCAGAGGGATATTTTGGTTCCCTGTCTATACTATATGTATATACTACATGGTTTGTAAGGATGTTTATTCTACTTGAGACCACAGAGTAATTGTCTCCAATAATTTTTATTATTTTTAGACAAATGTAAAAATATAGACTTAATAAGTAAGGTTAAGGTAATAATTTATTAAGAAAAATATTCTTCATAGACGAGTTTGTTTTCATAGTTGGTTCAGTTATAACCCTAAATGTAATTTATATGTTTTAATTCATAAATATTTTATTTAAATTTAATATTAAAGCAACACATTCACTCTATGAAGTACAGCATATTGTATATATATGACTAAATTTAAAGGATCTTTTGATTGTTTGTTTTAATTTGAAATACACTCTTCTGCCTAATAATTATTAGCGAGTTGCCAAATTATTTGAAGGTAATTTTTCTCTTGTGAAATAAAACATCTTTTAATTGTAAGCATATTGTTTTCTAAACTACACAATGCATTTTAAAATAATGGAGTATTAAGAGATTTCTTTTTAATCTATTATTTTAGCTTAAATATAGAATTAACCCACTTGATTAGAACAAGTATCATTATTGAGAGAGATCATTATGTTTTATGTCTGTATTCAAAGGATTATGTGGAGGAACATAATATATTGAGAGCATTTTAGTGAATTAAGTGAAATCACATATATAAAAGTATTTTGTAACTATGCAAACATGAATAGTATTCTCATGACTTCTAGTGGAGAAGATATATAAACATCAGAGTATTCATAGAATTTCTATAGTATTTATTTTTCTAATAGTAAAAAAATAAAAGTAAGCGCTATGCTTCTTAATCTTTAGGTGAATATATACATTCCAGTGGCATGAACAGTCCTATGTGAAGACTCAAGAACCCATTTTTCTTTTAAATTAACCACCACTTTGGTGGTTAAATGAGTATTTCTAAGCCAAAAATTACCCTTCCACATTACTGACTGGAATATTAGTATACCAAACAAGCCTATCATTAATGAACTTATCCTTCAACAAAAGGAAAAGGAGGCATAAATCTGAACTGGGCATGTGTGATAGGTTCCCTATTCTAAACACATTAATACACTGTATTTTCCCACTTGGAGAAGCTTTTGTATACTAAGCATGTGGCTGTTTAAATGCCCCAGCGGGGCATCCAGAGGCTGTGAAAAAAAGGAAAAATTATTTGGAACAATTTGCATTCGTTCAAGGGCAATGTTAAGCATTTTACAGCTGGTTTATTGCTATTCTTGTGCTATTTAAGCTGTCTTTCATGTCATAAGTCCTTTCCTGCTTACAGATCATCAGGAAGCATTCTGCTGCATATTGTTTGCCCAAGTTCCTCCAGGGCTCTGGGTCTTTGATCACGGATACCATTTGCAATCTGGTTAAAAATAGGAGGCTGCTGAGATAAGCCTGGGTCCTGGCAGTGAGGACTGGCCCTTTCCTTTTTCTTTCTTGACTTTGTTCTCTTGCTTTTTAATATGGGAACACATGATCCTTCACAGAAGAATTGTGTTCAAGAATTAGAGCACTCTTGGAGGTGTAAGAACTTTAAAGGTGAAGAGAATATATTAAAGAGTTCCACCTCATGACCCCAGCTCACCATTTCTGAAGTTTTAAGAGAAGCGAATATGTTATTTTCTTTTAGTAAAACACATGCAATACTTGCTTCTCTTACAGTGAAGGTACACTGCTTGTTGCACAATTTTCTAGCTGCTACTCCAAAGTGTGACTTTAGAGTAAACCAGGGGAATATCTTTTCAGTGGGGAAAAAAAAATTAGGATCAAGATTGTTGTTAGTAAACCTAACATAAAAGAGCAATAATATAACTGAAATTACAATTTGATAATGATCATTTTAAGGATGAAGCCAGAAGAAAAGTGATTAATATATTTTTCTGTATTATCATGTATCAGCACTTTCTTAAGGTTGTCTACTTACTGAAAACAAAAGCATGAGGATTTATTTTACATGATTTATTGATTAGTTTCTCTAAGAATTTCAGTGAATATAATATTATTAATTTATGATGCAGGGAGGTGGTGGCTTAATCATTATTATTTGCTTAAGCAACAATCAAATATGCCACAAGCCATGAAATTAGAGACTTATTTGGAAATAAAACATAATCTAGATGGTACAATACAGTAACTTCAAATACTAGAATATCAATATGATACTCAGTGTGAAATATTTAGTATTAAATGAAATGTACTAGAAGAGGTCTTGGGAGTTTGATGAATTTCTATGCCAGCAGGAAGGACCGTTTCTTTGTTCATTTACCCAAGTAAAGATCTGTGTAAAGCCAAATCCTGTAATATAAAGCAGGATGTGAGAGTGCCGTCAAAGAGGCTAAATGTTTGTTTTAATGCCACGTCCATTATTGGCAGTTTTGGAGCCTGGATACATTTCGAAGGGACAAGGAGGGATTAGTCAAAGGAAGAATTGTGGGAATAAATTTGGAGAGTGGGGGTGGAGAGTGAGGTTTGAGGAAGAGAAATCAGTTTCTACGAATTTCAGTATAAAAGAGATTTCAGAGTGTTACTGAGGCTGCAAGTGATGCAGTTATGCTTGGTTGGAACACTGTGTGAGGGGGAGTGTGGGGCTGGGCTGGGAGTGGAGATTGGGGTGGAGTTTACAGAGCTGGCTGGGGGCCAGATCATGGAAGACCATATGAGCTATATGTGTTGAACTATATTCATATTTTTTTCCTTAATCATAGTGTAATAACTTTGGCTGCTTAGTTTGCTATATTAACTCATATTTTAAAAATTCCTATTTGCCTAATTTTCAAAATAAAGCAGAAAACTTAAATTTTTTTTTGTTTGTGTTTGAATATCACCAAGTGTGATAACTTACACTCCAGCAGACACAATACTATGGTTTAATTAGGCCACATTTTAGATTACTAACAGTTTTACCTACAACAAATGTTCCAATCCATGGCTTTAGAATGGGATACAGTCACCTCTGAAAGGGTCTCCTTCTTCCTGAAAATCCAACTCAGGTTTTTTGAGCTTGGTGGTATGAATACTGCTGCTTTGAGGACCTTGACCTGCAGAATACATACCCATGTCAATTTGCAATGTCTTAAGATGGGCATTTCATATTTCTGTCTAGAAGTGGTAACAGAGGTAGGCATACCAGGGAAAGGGATCAGATGTCACTGAAAAGATGAAATACACATTTGCACCAATGTCTGGAAAATTAGCTTGCTCCTAAATTTAAAGAGACTGGAAGAGGAATCAGTGAAATTTTTGCAATACCCTTTTATTTATTTATTTATTTATTATTTATTTATTTATTTATTTGGTCTTTTTTGCTATTTCTTGGGCCGCTCCCACAGCATATGGAGGTTCCCAGGCCAGGGGTCTAATCGGAGCTGTAGCCACTGGCCTACGCCAGAGCCACAGCAACGCGGGATCCGAGCCGCGTCTGCAACCTACACCACAGCTCATGGCAACGCTGGATCGTTAACCCACTGAGCAAGGGCAGGGATCGAACCCACAACCTCATGGTTCCTAGTCGGATTCGTTAACCACTGCGCCACGATGGGAACTCCTGCAATACCCTTTTATGATAAATTGTGGTAAAGTTATTTGGCTCCTAATCCTTGTAATAAATAACTCTACCCAGCCACACATGGCTTGGAAATTTATTTCTTAATTTAAAAATTGCTATTTAACAAATGTTATTGTTCAGGCAACAACACTGAGGTACAAAATTTAACTCTCTTTTATTGAGTGGGATTGTTCTAAATTTGTTAGTTTTATGGTTCCTGTAATGAAAAATCATTACAAATGAGCACTAAGAGCCAACTTAAATGACAAAAAAACAAAAAACCCCTGTGTTGCTCAAATATGTTTTTCATCTACAAATCTAGGAAACAGGAGTTCCTTTTGTGGCTCAGCGGTTAATGAACCTGACTAGGATCCTTGAGGATGCGGATTCTATCCCTGGTGTCGCTCAGGGGGTTAAGGATCCGGCGTTGCCGTGAACTGTGGTGTAGGTCACAGATGCGGCACAGATCCCACGTTGCTATGGCTGTGGCGTAGGCTGGTAGCTGTAGCTCTGATTTGATCCCTAGCCTGGGAACCTCCATATGCCATGGGCATGGCCCTAAAAAGCAAAAAACAAAAAAACAAAAAAAAAAATCTAGAAAATAGCTTTTATGTAAATTTGAACCTGCTTTGAGCAAGTATAATAGCACTAAATCAGGTATTTACTATATACCAGTGGTGGCCACTCAGTAATTTTGTTGGTTAAAGAACCACTCTTAACAACAAGAAAACTGTAAGAAAAGCAGGAGGAGGGGATGGGAAAGGTAAGGCTTGACTCTACTATGCGATTAAGCAAAGGAGAAGACTATTTTGTGAATACAGTTTTGTTATCTCATTGGCCCTCCTCCTTTTTCCTTCTCGTCTTCCAGTTTTGCTTTCTTCATTCTCTTGTTCTCCTTTGCTGTAAAAATATATTTATTGCTTAGAGTTCAGTAAGTACCATACATATATAATTTTCCTTGATGGAATAGCTTATTACTTTTTCTAATGGCTCATCTATGAACGAAAAATTATTTCAAAGAGGCCCATTGTTTAGATGTGTCAAGAATTTATGAGATCTTATGTGGTACCTTCCCAAGGAAGAGAGAGAAAGATATTAACATTACTACAGCATATCCGTGTGCTAAAACAAGTTCTGTTAAAGGATTAAATCTTCTGCAGAAAACAAAATGAAGGGATTCTCAAAGTAGCTACTGCACTAAACCCCACCATTACAGAAGAATAATCTGTAAGGATGCTTTTTGCTTTCATCATTTTTCCTCTTAGATTTTCTCTTCTTTTAAGGATATTCTCTGTCTCAGTACTTGAATTCTCAGATTTTAGCACACATGTTTCTGGGGAATGGAAAATTGTGGAGAAGCTCAAATACTTTCAATAAGAAGGTCGACATAACAGTTATGGGAGAGAGCACATTTAGAAGAGCAGCAAATTTCATGCTGGAAAGACTGGGCTTCTCAGATATTTGAGAGATTGTTATATGGATCATTTATGAAAACCATCCCCCAAATCTAGATCCCCAGGACTTGAAATAGTATTGGGGATAGGAACATTTTATGTTGACCTCTAGATGTAGACCCTTCATGACTTGGAGGGCAAGAGTCTATGTAGGACTTAAACTACCAAAATTTACAAGTACACAGTTCCTAGAAATGGTAAGAAGACAGTTCTCTTTGGGAAAAGTCCACTGTGGCATTTCAGAGTCAGATCCCTTTAAAAACAAGAATATATGGAACCAAAAAAAAAAAAAGAAAGAAAGAAAGAAAGAAAACCTCAATGAATCTCAATATTGAGGGAAGAGTAACACGCATGCAGAATTTCCCAAAGGAAGAAAAAGGTACTTAGAAGCTCTTTTTTTAGAGCAATTTCTTTTGAAATAGTTGTCTGAGAGGTACTAAGACACAAACCTTTTGTCATGGTAAATTTGGGAGACTTTGCAATTATACATCACAAGATATCGTTAGTCAAAGAAGTTCCATGAGTAAAATTTCTATAAATATTCAACATATAAAATTCTTAGACATTAGGTATCCACAGATATTGGAGAATTCCTATATGAGAGAAACCTTATAAATGTGAAAAGTAAAAGCCTAAAGTGAAGGGCAGATAATTAGAAATCATCCCAGTTGACACAGAAAAGAAATCCTGCATCTGTGATGGATTGTATTAGAGAATTCAAAAGGCAAGGATTCTTATTGGCTAGTTAGAAATTTAGTTGCTTTACGACTTAGGGAAAGGCTCTAAGATGTTAATATATCTGAAGAGAGGATGTGTCTGTCAGGAGGGTATTGATCAGTAAGGGACTGGTAGATGTGGGAGGAGTGGAAGTTGGGCTGTACCTATTCAAGATACGTACAGCACGAGGAGACACCTCCATCTAGGGAACAGCATACTTATGGAAAGAGATACATGTTACCACTAATATGAAAATCATGTAACTACCTCCATTTAATCTGGTTCTATGATCATCTTCAGATTATACTTTTTTTGGAAAACATTAACACAAGTTGGCTTTATTGATTTCACACAAAAGACACTGAGGTGGGCAGTCTAACTTTACAGATGACAAAACTGAGGCTCAGAAAAGCCAAGTGATTTCTGGTCCAAGATGGCACAGCAAACAAGTGGCAGAGGTGGAATTTCAGAGGTCTTATGGCTCTAAGGACTCTTAGCTCATGTAACCCCTCAATTCCAAATGATATCCATTCTTTTTTAAAAAAAATCTGTTCTATGATCATCTTCAGAATATAATTTGACTTCCGTGCACTTGCTAATTAAAGAAGAAAAACTACTGAAGATGTATCTAGTCTTTTGGGCAGTTTTACTTTTTTACTCCATGTTATTATAGTAAAAAATATTGATTACACAGTCTCTTGTGAATTATATTAGTCTGAGGTTTCAGTGTGTAGTTCAGACAATTTTTGTCACCGATATGATCACTGCACACAACATAATGAACTAGATGCAGGATTTTGATTACCCTCTGAAACTTCATCTGGGACTAAAAGACTCATTTGTGCAAGTTGGAAAGTGTTGCCACTTCCTCTTAGTAGACACAGCCTTGCACCAGGAAAGATGGCTTGGTGAGCAAATGGTGGATTGGATCTCACCTCCTATTTCTGTCTTGATTGGTGCCTTTGTTCAGGAAACAGCCAGTGCCACATCAGTGGCCCTGACTGCATCATGTTCCCTAGCAGTTAGCAAGCCTGATGATGTTCCACCTGGTTTTCCTTGTATTTTTAAAAAAAGCATATTGTGTGTATCTTTCACATTCATACTCAACACATAAAGTGATAAATTAAAGGTGGTCATTTTCCTTTTGGAAGTTTGTTATAATAAGGTATTAAAACTATTTATTTAAATAATTTCTCCCATTATTTAATTTACAAAAGAGTTTAAGAATAATTTAATGGTCAGAATATATTTTATTTCTCAAAACTTTTTGTTTGTGTAATATAGATGACCTCTCTTTGCCATATCCCTCTCTTCCATTATCAGAATGGCCTCAATATTCAGTGTCTACTCTTTTTTCGCCTAGGGTTTAGGAAGTTTTGAACACATATACACACAAATATTTATGACAGATTATAATATTATTCTGAAGTATTTATTTCCTCCTTAACCCTAAGATGATAATGCATTCTTGCCCCATTGATTTGCGACTTGACTTGCTTGAGCCAAGGGATATGCCGACTCTGAGAAGTTCTTTCACTTCTGGCTTCCCCTCAAAAGCCCATACAAGATGGGGGCTGCTCTTTCAACCTGGATTCTGTATTGAGAAGACAAATGAAGCAAATCCATCAACTCACATTCAACTTATAGTCCTCATTTCATGTGAGTGAGAAGTAATGGCTTGTCATTGTTAGCTCTGAGATTTGGAGCTTATTTGTTACTGCAGCAAAAACTACCTGGTACATGTTTTAATATTACTGTCTGAACAACTATTGTTCTAATGCTCATAGCAGTCTTTTCACTTCACACTTTTACACCATTGGCAGTTGTATACTGCTGTCAAGTAGACTCACAGCTGCATTAAGAGTAGGTGCCTAAGTTGAAGCTAAGGAAAGTTCAGGAGTTCTTGCAAGGTCAAAGGGCTAGTAAATGTAAGGACAGGATTTGAACTTAGGTCTCCTTAGTTGGACCTTAGTTTACTAATCTCCAGTCCACTTTACATACTCCTTAAGGGTTGCACACCGCGCCGAGCATCCATCGCTCTAGCCAATGCTGACCCCATCTGTATAGGAACTTCATACATACTAATTAATTCCCTAACTGGCATTTCAAAGGCCTCCCACCAGGATCAGGAGAAAGATAAAAATCCTCAAAACATGCTTCACACAATTCTGAGTTGTCTGGGTGCTGCAGGTCTCCCTAGCTTCAGATTCTTACTTAGTTACCCCCTTGATTACTCCCTGGCCTCTAGCCATACTGACTTTATTCCAGTATCCAGGGAAAGCCATACTTCTTCAACCACAGGGCTTTACATATATTATTCTTTTCTGCCAAAATAGCCCCTACAGTTTTTACCATCTACTACTCCCCTCTCCCTCAAAATCTAGGCCACTCTTATTTCTTTAAATCTCTGTTCTGTAGTCAGAGGCAAGGAGACCTTGTCTGACTTTCCAAATCACACTGATTCCCAGACCCTAGAAGGACATTTACCTCAGGCTTAGTTGTGATCTATGTAGTTCATTTGGTATAATTTCTATAAATTCTATTATTTTTCCTTCATTATTAATGTATAAGTGGTTGTTATTTGTGTTACTCACCCTAGCACTTAGCACACTGTCTGTTACCTAATAAGTGCTCAACAAACATTTCCTAAATAACTGAATATTCAGGTACAACAACAAAACTTAACTCAGTTGACACAAATGTGATAAAAGTGTCTGAGGTTTTGATAAAGGGAGGATCTGTTGTAGGGAGCTGGAGAGAATGATGACAAGGAGATTTGGTGGGAAGAAGCCAAAAGGTTGTTTGTAGCCACTGTAATATCACGAGGTAATAATCAGAGAAATTGTAGAAAGCATTCCCATGGGATGTGCCTACACAAGGTTCACCCCTTTGAGGACACATGTACCAAGAACTCAACTTAGTTCCCTTTAGTGGCTCAAGTTTTCAAACATTCTTTCCAGTTTTCACAGAACTTTTGTTTCCAGACTTGACCATCAGTGAAGTTGAAAGGTTTCTACATGTTTTCCTAACCCTGTCATTTTAGTACCCTTTATTTTCTGAGGTCTGTTTTTCTCTGGTGGTTTCATTCCTTTTTTTTTTCTTTTTTGCTTGAATAAATAGCAACTTTTAGACCAAAAAGAGCAGAGGATGAAGCATATCCTATAAACCTACGAATGGCACAAAGGCAGGCCATTTTAAAGCTCTTATGCCTCCTGGAATTGTTGTCACTCATGAGGATAACCCAGATTACTAATGCCTATATTTTTGTATACTTTTTCCTTTATTATCCTTTTGTTTTTAGTTCATATATATTCAGGCTTTTCATTCTCTTTCACTGGAGTTGCTTCCGAATCTTATTTCTTTTCTTTTTTTTATTTTTAGGACCTCATCTGTGGTGTATGGAACTTCCCAGGTTAGGGGTAGAATCAGAGCTAAAACCGCTGGCCTATGCCACAGCCACAGCAACACCAGATCTGAGCCACATCTGAGACCTACACTGCAGCTCATGGCAATGCCAACTCCTTAATCCACTGAGTAGGGACAGGGATCGAACATGCGTCCTCATGAATAGTCAGGTTCATTACTGCTGAGCCATCGTGGGAACTCCATAATCTTGTTTCTTAAATAGTAATATAAGATTTCCACTTGAAAACAAAAACAAATGAAAAAGTCTCTTCCAGTTTTTCTGATAAAGATATGCATGTGTGTGTGTGTTTTTGGCCTTATGTCTTTGAGAATAATACGTTGATTTGTGATGATTAAAGGGAGAAGTAGATTGGGAATAGAAAAAAGTAGCAATAGTTTGCCAACAAGAGACTGAGAGCAGATGTAAGGATTCAGTTTGAGCAGAATGAGGAAGTATGATATGATGTGGGTAGGGAGCTACTGACCATGGGCAGCAACAACCAGGGAAACATCACCATGGGAGATACCAGGAAAGCTTGTACCTAATTATAAAGCTGGGTGACTGCATAGAATGCACTCAAATCCCAGTATACACACACTTAAATCTCTCAACAAGTTCCTTATTCTTAGTCAAGAGTATATCCAAATCATCCCAATGTAGAGTTACCACTGCATGTCCAGGGTCCTGTAAGTGCCTCAGTTATCTAAAGATCTCCACTCTTTGGGGAGCTCAGGAGCTGGTCCTCACCAGCTTAACATTTTTCTATTAAAAATGACATACCCCTTCTGTGGCATGTACAAATCTAGTTAGATAATGTGAGCCACATGGCAAGTCTATAAAGAAAGACAAAGAAGGACATTATTTAATGGTTAAAGGATCCACTCAAGAAAAGGATATTACAATCGTCAATACCTATGCCCCTAATATAGGAGCACCCAGATACCTACAACAAATACTAACAGACATAAAAGGAGAAATTGATGGGAATACAGTGACTTTAACAGCCCACTCACATCAATGGACAGATCCTCTAGACAGAAAATCAATAAGGCAACAGAGATCCTAAATGACACAATAGAAAAGTTAGACTTAATCAACATTTCAGAACATTATATCAAAAAAAGTCAGAATATACATTCTTCTCAAGTGCACATGGAACATTCTCAAGGATCGATCACATACTGGGGCAGAAAGCTAACCTCAACAAATTTAAGAGTATAGAAATTATTTCCAGCATCTTCTCTGACCACAATGGCATGAAAGTAGAAACCAACCACAGGAAAAGAAATGAGAAAAACAAATCTAGTTAGATGAGTGTAGTTTGGAAACAATCCTACCACTGCCACAATGGGTGATGGCACATGATTAATAATATAAAATAGTAAGATTAGCTAGTATTTGCTGTCACATACCATTTACATCACGTAAATTCTCTTTGTTCTAAGTTTCAACCAAGAACTCAACAGTATATGATTTCATGACACATTCTGTCATGAAACTGGCAATGTCCTTTATTTGTCCTCCTTTTGCCTGGCCAAGCTTATTTTAGGAACTCCTGACAAAGCTCCAACATGCAAAATATAGACTTTTAATTTTTGATCTGCTATCTTTGATTCACTATGCTACTATTCCTCATTGATCTTTTCATAATTCCTTTATTCCTTTCTCCTTTCGTCATTTTTCTTAGTTCTGGTCTCCTCATCCAACCATATACACATATTCACTGTCAGTTTCCTGTTCATCCTCACCCAGAATTTGATGGTGCTGTATGTACTTCTTGACAACATATTTTTCATCATAACATAAAATGCTATAGCAATTCAATGATACTCATATATTTTTCTTTATTTAAAAAGACTTGTGAAACTATACTTATTTTTTACATAGATAGGTCTGCCCTCCATGATGGTAAGTAGAGCAGTTTATTATAGAATTTTTCCCCACACTTAAAGAGCATTAGGATCAAGGCTTTTGCATATGGGAATAATAATAACTTCTGTGTGGCAGCCTGGCTTTTGAATAGGGACAAGAGGTTTATCAGGCTACAAGCCTTCTACAGTTTTCTTGAAAACTGAAAAGAGATGAGTTAAATAGGGTTTTTTCACCATAACAGATTGTGTGTGTCTTTGTAATGCCCTGGCTGGTTAATTTTGTCTTCCCTTTTGTTATGTACCCTCCACTGAATTATTCTGATACCCGTGGAAGCGAGAAAAAACACAATTTTCTCCATTTCTGGCAATAAAGGATCAGAAAGATTCTTTAGGCATCTTCACTACAGACTTCTTTTCCTTTTGATCTTAAGCAAAGGAATGTGAGGATTACTTTATTAATTATAATATGAAATTATTTAGCCATACAAAATAAGTTTATTATTATCTAGCAATTCCACTTCTGGGTATATACCTAAAATAATTGAAAGCAAAGACTCAAAGAACTATTTATACACCATTGTTCATAGCATCATTATTTACATTGGCCAAAAGGTGGAAATAATGCAAATATCTATCAATGGATGAAAAGATAAAATGTGATATATACATTTAACTGAATTGCTGTTTAGCCTGGAAAAGGAAGGACATTCTGACACATGCAAAATAAGGATGACTCTTGAGGACATTTTGCTAAGTTAAATAAACTAGTCATAAATGGAAAAATACCATTTAAGTCCACTTATATGAGGTCCCTAAAGTAGTTAAATTTACAGTGATAAGAAGTAGAATGCTTGTCAGGGGCTGAGGGAGGGGGATGAGAAATTACTGTTTAATGGATTCAGAGTTTCAGTTTTGCAAGATGAGAAGAATTTTATAGACAGATGGTGGTAAGGGTAGTGCAACAATGTGAATGCATTTAATGCCATCTAACTGTACACTTAAGGGTTAAGATGATAAATTTCATGTTATATGTATTTTACACCTATTAAATTTTTTTAGACTTCTAACATGTGAAACTTATTAGAGGTTGCCTACTATGTGCCAGATGTTGAACCAGATACTTTACATACATTATTCCTGATAAATATTATTATTCTCATTTTACAAGTAAAGAAACAGAAGTTCATAGGAGTTAAAATAATTTCATGAGATTAGGCAATAAAGCAGCAGAAATGAAATCTGAATCCAGACCCCTTTAGTCTTCATTACCCCACACTTCTACTTCCCATGTGGAACTATCATACTTGTGCAGACACACTCACATACAGAATTCTATATTTTCGTTTTGGCATATAATATGTATTATTCCTTAGTTTAAATTAACTGTTAATTACCATAAATACAAATGCAGAGGCTAACGGCTTGACTGAAATGGCTAAATTAATCCACATAATCACCTTATAGTATGTGGCCTAGACCAATTCTATTGTTAAACCAATCTGAGAGGAAGAAGTGCCTGAGAACAAGCAGCCTTATTGGTTGCCTCAGGAAGCAGGGAATTAGTCTGATTGCTTAGGCTTCAGGCTTTGCAATTACAACCTGGTATTTCAGTAATGGCAATTTAAAATTTAATTCCTAAAAGGCTTACAACCAAGTCCACCACCTGACATTCCCCCCCTCCCCCCGCCCAGTTTTGGGATTAAAATGTTTATCTTGTGGAACTACTAGAAGATATTTCTAAGTATTGTTGTCGTTATTTTTGTCTCTGAATGAACTTAATGTGTGTTCATCAAGAACAGTCTGTTGGTATAGGCGGAAATAGGGTCCCTGGTAAACAGCATAGCCTCAGCCTTGCTGGAGCATGTAGGTAATTGGCTACCTCCTGGTTATAAGTATAGGTATGTAACCTGTGGGCCTGAGGGGAACCTCCATTTGGGGTTGTAGTTTATTATTAGGTGAGGAAATTACTGGACACCTCCAGCTGCCATTAATCAGCCGCAGAGTCAGACTGGAGCCAAGTGAGAAGCCTGTGGGTGGATTCTGCCCAGTGCTGTGGAAATACAAGAAGACAGAGACAAATGTTTTCCAGCCTAGCAGCACTAAACTCTGCCCTTTCACAGTCCTTAACATGCATGTTCAAATTGATTTAGTTCATTTACCCCCTCAACCTAACCATCTATTTTCCTTGAAGACTGACAGTTTTATGTGTAGCTACCATGTTATTATGTGTCGCTGTTCTGCCGGTAGCTATAGTGTTTCAGAAACATTTACTTCCAGACATAAAGGATGAGTGAGGAGGGGGTAGTATAGAGAAAGGGAGGTGAGGTTATGTCATCTTAATTCCTTTTTTTTATAGGGTGCAAAACATGCCCATCATGGCACTGACTTTCCCTCTCCTCTCTCCCTCTCTTTTCTTTATTCCTTTTCTGTGTCAGTGATTTCCATGAAAAAGCCTTGAATAAAATTTCCCACTTGAGAAACACATCTGTCAGGTGATGTCAACGCCTGGCTTACTCCTCTTCCTGTTGGGTTGCAAACATGGCATTCTCTCATGGCCCTGGAATGTTGACATGGTCGAGTGGCGAAAGCCAAACACAGGTAGGGTCAAGCTGAAAAGAAAAATCTTTGGGGGCCTTCTGTCCTCAGCTTAGCTTTGGACAGAAGGGAAAGAATCTAGAAGCAATTTATTGTCTCTGCTGCTATGTAAATTCAGAAAAGGGGGATGTGGAGATAAAAAAATGAGACAGCAAACAACCCTTTGTCAGCTGCAGGGACGTCAGTCAAGACATTCCAAGTGCTTGTCCTGTTGGAGATATTTGCCTCTGGATAAGCAGGAATTCAGATGTGACCCTCAGCCTCAACATTTTTGGAACTGGATGAAAGTGCCTTATCTGAACATGTAAGAATATTTCTGGCACTGAAGGCCAAAGACTAAAATTCAGAGTTAAAATAAATACTCAGAGAAGGAAAGGAAACAGTGAGGTTAAAGGTTTGATCAGATATGAACCTCTAAGCTCACTGACTTTACCATAGCCTAGTTTTATTCTATCCGGTTTTCATGTAATCATCTATGCAACCACAAACAGAAAGACTCTCTTTTTACTCTTCCTGCTTTTGTATGGAAGGGTAGAAGATGACAATTCTGTTGATTTGTGTAGACAAAGAGAAATAAAATAAGCAAAATAAAATTAGATAGTTTGAAGTGTGTATGTAACCAGATAGGAGTATTTTCCACTCTTTTCTGTACACCAGTATTCAGTTATGTGTAGCACCTGATTCTACTGAGCAGTCATTATTATTGCTCAGTAAGAGAAAAGGTTCAAAATCATCCCCTTAGAATGAATTTGTCACTTTATGAAGAAATAGAATTTTAGGGGAAGGACACTTAGTGAGACAGACATATGGTTACATACATATGCATTTTTTAAGAGAAAAATGTTATTGGTCTAGCACCAATTAAGCATAAAGATGAGGGTCTTAGTTATCTGGTGACTTTCCAGGTGGGTCCTCTCTGGGCAGCTGGCGGTCACAGGGAGGACAGCTTGAATGGGCATTGAGATGGTGTATGTGATAATCCTTACATCATAACCATTTAGATGACTCTCCCTGTTTCCCTGCAGTTCTCAGGGTTTGCATGGTTGACTGTTCCTAATCAGAGGTCACCTTAGTGACACATGAGTTCCTCTGAAGCAGAGGACCCGTAGGCCCTCAGGGAAATGAAGCATGTGGTTACTTTTAGCCAGACATTCAGTCTCCATTTGATGACTGTGGAATGACTGAGACAGCCTAACTGACATCCACGGGCCTTTCTTTGCCTTTGTGCTCAAATGGTGTTGGAGGCTTGGTGCTTGGAGCATTGATTCTGCACTGCCTTGCAAGGTCCAGGTGGACAAATGAATTACCCACACTTGCTTTCGGCACCAACTGGACTATCTTTGGTGAATGCCATGCAAATATCACTTGATATCACAGACTTTCTCAGTATGAAGATCCACCAGATCACAAAACTACTATCTTTCCTCCTGATGAAGGGCATGAGAACACATGTGCACAAATTGCTTATTCATTGAAAAAGTTACCTTTTTTTTTTTTTTGGATGTAGAAACTCTTAATAATACTTCTTGGAAGTAGGAGATTGCATGACTATGTGTTCAGAATCCAAAATCAAGATATATATTGTAAAACATTAGGACTGTCTTTATGGGAAGCATAAAACAAATACTTATAATCAAGAAAGTTCCAGAAAATTGAAATAAGTGATTGCCACAGTAATAGCTTAAATAATTAATATTTTAGAGTTATTCGTCATTTTATCTGTGTCAATCTTTTCCCTAACAAAATAAAATGAAAGTGAATCAGTAAAAACATTTCTACTTGGAGTTCCCCAGTGGATCAGTGGCAACAAATCTGACTAGCATCCGTGAGGATGCAGGTTCGATCCCTTGCCTCACTCAGTGGGTTAAGGATCTGGCATTGCCGTGAGCTATGGTGTAGGTCACAGGTGCGGCTTGGATCCTGCCTTGCTGTGGCTGTGGTGTAGGCCAGCAGCTACAGCTTGGATTCAACCCCTGGCCTGGGAACCTCCATATGCCACGGGTACAGCCCTAAAAAGATTAAAAAAAATAATAATAATAAAAAAATTTCTAATTAATCATCTAAGGACATCTCTTAGGAGTCATGGGAGAATCCAGAGAGAGAAAGAACTGATAAAACATGCCATTTTACTCTGCCACTTTTTTCATTCTGTGAGAAAGTAATTCAGTAAGTTTTGGTGGTGTGGAAACTAAACTTGAGAATTATCAGCAATGTGTAAGAAACTTGTAATTAAAGACTTGGATGTTTTCTTTATTGGCTTTATCTTTTAAATAAGCACACCTCTTCAATTGTAAATAAAACACTTGGTGTCTATTTTTGTTCAAATAAAATTGTGTTTAAAATTGTTACAATAATGCAAGTTTCTGTATACATTAAATCATGTGTGTGTGTGTCCTTGCTATAAAGTATTCCTTCAGAAGATCTGAATCCATTAAACATGTCTGTAGGATGGTAGTAAGTGGCCATAATGCTCCCAAAGAAAGATTTGTGTTTCATAGGGGCAGATGGAGAGTAACTGAAAATGAAAACAGTATTTTATTCTCAAGTATAAATTATCATAGCACACTATGCCTATCTCTTATATTCTTTCTACCTAATAATATTTACTGAAAGGGCCAATCTTGCCTATTCTTATCTTCTATTTTCCCACAGGACACTCTAAGATATAGAAGGGGAACTGCTACTTTGACCAAAGGACAATGGCCATGGCATTCCCTTAGATTCAGTCAATTCTGAGAGCTAAGTGTTAGGGGTGATGTGCTATACTTTGAAAGCTTAAGGCACAAGCCTTTCTGTTGTAGAGCAGTATGGTTCAGCCTGGCCATATGGCAGTGTAGTTTATAAACAAAAGAAAGAGGATCGAGGTAAAGGTGTCACAGAGAAAGAATATGCAATCACCTGGATAATGAATTCTTTTTAGTTAAACTCTTGTGACTGAGTTGTGTTTAGATTACAAGAGGAGGGAAGTGGTTTTGGAAGACTTTCAGTACAGACGCCCATTATCAGTTATATCAAACAGTGTCTTAACATAGCATCAACACACTGCAAGGATGTAGATTTCTCTCCAGAATTCCAGAAAATACAACCCAGTAAGAATATGTGGACAGTGATTTCTTTTAGCCATTTTAATCTGAAATCTTAAACTATTCCACATCCTTCAGAACTGACGATGGTCGAACATGAGAGCTGGCCATCATGATTGTCTCATTATTTTACTCTTTTGACTCTTAGTTTTTATTTCTCATGAGAGTTTACATGCTTTCCTTTCTATTCTGTTTACTTTATTAAAATATCTTTTTTTCTCCCTAATCATTATAGTAAGTGTCAATGTAGCTCCTTTCCAGGTCCTCTTAAATGCTTTGGAGGCCTCTGGTATATTGCAGAGGGACTTGTGGAAGGGCTGAATTAGAAGGGGGAGTTCTTTAAAATATTTTTTTATTTTGCATCTGGAATTTAAATCCTGAACTTTTATGTCTGACCATATGAAATACTAAATTATTTATCAAAATTTGGAATAATTTCTCCATTCCAAACCACACAATTCAAGAATGAAAACTTGAGACTTTAATGACAGGGCAGTTTAATATAATATATATACATACAATATGTACATATAATACATATTATATAAAAATTATATATACACATTATATATAAATATGTATATATAATTTACAGACACATATATACATTCTCTTTCCCTTGGTGTCTAAATGTATAATATAAAAAACAAAGTAAAACAGATTTCCTGTTTGCTTTCCAGCTTAAACGTTACTGTGCTGGATGGAGTGTAATTCAACAAATATTTAAAGAACAAAAGGAATATACTAGATGTTAACAATAGAGGAAAAAATAAGGTGCATAGACTTTTGTCCTGAAGGTATTTATGATATAATTCAGGAGACTGGAAAGTAAACAGAACATTTTATTGTGTAAACAGCAGAAGTGCTATGCTAACACCATGTCCAGGCTGCTGTGCATTACAGGTGTACAAACCATGCTAGAGGGTTTAAAATGTACAGAGAATTGGTAAAGAGAAATTTTGGTTTTACAAATTGATACAAAACCTTAAAATTTTACATTTTCTTACGTTCCTGACTAGATATAAATTTTTTCCTTTCCAATTCTGACATGTTATCCATAGTTAAAGAAATGTGATGTAGCTGCTTGTTTTGAAAGGGGTACAGGATTTAAAGAGTGAACAACACTACCCTTATTCTCATTCCTATGTGTTTGTTTTTGTTGACATTGGTGAATTTCATAGAATTTATTAGCCTCATATATTTTAGAGATGGTTTCAGAAATTTTGTGAATCATTTAATAAATTATTACCTTGGTACTCAACTTTGTTGTAATGATCATTACATAAATTAATGCTTTCAAAACAGCAGAGTTTTAGTTAAATCTAGTTTATAACAATGTGAATTATGACATGTTTTCTCTTATGCTTTTAGTTATCAAAACCATACTGGATTAGCCTGCAGGAAATCTGGTCAATTTTCATGATAAATTGACTTGGCCATATAATGCATAATTCAGCTGCATGGCTGTATAGTCACTGTGATGTTCTCTGAGGGATGCAACTTTATTTGTAGAATTGCATCAGGAAAATCTACCTCACCAAGTTTGATTTCTGTCTCAGAAACATAGCAGCATGTGCATGCTAATTTTGACATACACCAAATTATATATTTTATTATAAACATTGCATATATTTTTTTCCAAAAATTCATATGCCAGGTTTTGAAGAACCACATGAAACTTTTGTGGAGGTTTTTTTAAATATCATTCTTGTAATGGATCCTTTATTTAGAAAAATCCCATTTTCTTTTGGTCATAGTTTAAATAAAAATGTTTCTAAGTGGATATTCAAAGTAGGTATTGCATTTTTATTATGAAGAAGCTGGATGTATTGAAGTCACAGGCCATCAGTATTCTTTTTCTGTATTTGTAATTACACAGTGCTATAATGTGAACAAAACCAATATGTAAAAATACATATGTTTTCTTTCATCTCTGTGATTGAGATAGAGCAACAGGGAAATATAAAAATCACTCTAGCATGAATCCAATCCCCACTTAAGTTACCATTCTGATTTAACTTAGAAACAAAATACATACACACTAGTAAGGACAAAGGATTAATTTGGGTCTTAAATGTCTTGAGGCCATCTCAGTTTGTGACAATAGATAAAGTGACTATGAAGCTGTTTGGAAGCTGTTTGATGACAAGATTGATTCCTAGAGCTAAGACAGGTGTGTCAAGTAGGGTATGGGGGGGTGTTCCATAACTCTTTATAAAAAACACCTCTTAGCCATGAACAGCCCAGGGTATTCTATGAACTGAGGAAGCCCTGCATCAATATAGCTCCAATGTGGAGAATATCTGTTCCACAGTCATTGAAATAATTTTTTTCATCAAGCTTCAGCAATGTGTAGTTCTTAGATTTTTAGAAGGGAGGCAAGGGAGTGTTTCCAGATGTCTGAAAAATATCATTTTAGACAGAAAGTTTAGCAAGCGAATCTTTACTTTAGTTGTGCTTATCTTGACGAAGTTCAGAGATTTCAACTTAATGTGAAGCCTATCTTGAAATTCAATTTCAGGTGAGTATTACATTCTTTTTAATTTCCTCTTTTTAAGGACTGGTGACATAGAAATACAGTCCTAAACCAGCTGGTATATTTCAGAGACCGTGTTGGATACAAAGCAAGGCAGTTGCTAAATACTGTCAAATTCTTGTTTCTACTGTATTGTCATTATTCATGGCAATTGTTATTATTCATAATGATCAAAAATATTGAATTGAAATGAAGATAAAATTAGTACTATTCCTTATTAGATCAAATGTCAATTACATTTTCAAGATTTTATACAGATGCTTACTATTACATAGTCATTTCTGTGAATGGGAACAAGTCAAGGTTAGTGGAAAGATACTAAGTGAAGATTACATTAAATGCTACTGAACTATTTTGTGCCTTTAGTGATATAGACAGATAGCAGAAACTCAAATTTGGTGTGCTAAATATCCCTTAAGGATTATGATACCATTAGAACATAATCTGTAAACTATCAAACTAAATTTCACCAATATTTCAATTTTCAAGTGGATTAATTTTATGAATTCATAATTGTTATATTTATCTAGTGCATTAAAATGTAGATAATTTACTAAAATATAATTAATAATTTTCAGTAATCTCTAATTCAGGCATTTTTGTATGTACTTTCTCTATTTCTCCCAATTCTCTAAAACTGAGGAAACTACAGATTACTACTCATCCATGCAGAAAATCCCAAACTGGAAAATTAACAGCACAGCTGGAAAGACTAATGAACTTAGCATTTAAACGTGCTTATAGAGGCTCAAAATTTATCCTTAGATCCCAGAGGTGTCTCTTTTTTATATAATCAGCCCAATTTTGCCCTTCAGAATGATTTAAATATCCCACTGGTGATTATGTTTGTCCATACTGCTACCTGCACAGTTTTTTTCTCACGATTGTCTCTCACCAGTCATCGTTTGCTTCTGACAAAGTGCTTTTCTTATACTCTCTTTAAAAAGACATGTTAATTGACTGGCAAGGTAGCTGGCCTGGGTTAGAACTCTGTTATTGAATTCCTGTAGTGGGAATGAAAACAAAAATACTGATGGATACCCATGTTATGCCTACAATTAACAGAGTAAACATCTTAATAGCCATAGAAGACACAAACAGATGTTCTAATTGCATGTCTGTGAGAAACTGATGTTTACTAGTTCCACTCTGGCTTGGCCTTTGAGACCTCAGGAAGTGTCCCTCCCAGTGGGGATTTCAGTGATTTATTGATTTCAGTACAATGAATATTTCAGAAACTAGCAGGATTTTTAAGAGGTTAAACACATCCTTACAAAGCTTAGCATCCATGCATGATTGAAGGGTATGCTTACTCTGCTTTAAGCAGGGTAAGGATGGTCACATGTGCCACATTCTTGCCTAAGTGGGAAGAAACATGGACAGCGTAATGAAAGAGGTTTCTTTCTTTTTTTTTTTTTTGTCTTTTTGCTATTTCTTGGGCCGCTCCCGCGGCATATGGAGGTTCCCAGGCTAGGGGTCGAATCGGAGCTGTAGCCACCGGCCTACGCCAGAGCCACAGCAACGCGGGATCCGAGCCGCGTCTGCAACCTACACCACAGCTCACGGCAATGACGGATCGTTAACCCACTGAGCAAGGGCAGGGACCGAACCCGCAACCTCATGGTTCCTAGTCGGATTCGTTAACCACCGCGCCACGACGGGAACTCCGAAAGAGGTTTCTTATTAGAGAATGTGGAAATAAAACATTAGCACATTATTTCCCCTCCTAAACTGCACAAAAATGAGGGAGGTATGAATGATAGCAAACTCCTGAAAATTCCTGGTCCAGACATTGATTAGTCTTGATCCAGACAGTAAAGATAGAGACTTGTATTTGAGACACTCAGAGCTGAATAATGTCATAAGGCTCAGAAACTTGAAAGATTTTTAAATGCTTAAGAAATGCTCCATTTACTACTTGCCTTCTGTATTGAATTTACAAATATTTTCTGATGTAATTGTTTGGCCACAGTTTACCAGAAAGAGTCTAAAAAGTAACTTCTGGGTACTTTGTGCTCTTGTGCTTTCCTTCTTCTTAGGCACATCATGGATATTGATAAACTGGTATGTCTTCCTTGATAATAATCATTCCACTCAATACTTATCCAGAATCATGCCAGGTACTTTGTAAATAAATGCTTTAAACAAATTATCTCGTTAAAAGAATGTCATTACATCTGATGAATAAGTACAAAATCACTGATGAACTGTTATTTTGTAGTAAACACAAACAATATTTTATCTTACCTTCCCTTTCAAGTTGTGCTCAATTATCAGTTATTTGTATAAGACCCGGCTAGAATCTTTCTTCTTTAGGTTAAAAAAAAAAAAAAAAAGCCAAAAAAAGCAGAAGTTTGTAATGGAACATGCCTTCTGCTTTACAGTTTATGGCTGTAGACCAGCTTTGGCCACATGTGGCTGCTGAGCATCTGAAGTGTGGCTGGTCTGAGTTACTGAATTGAAGGCCTAGGATACAAAAAAGAATTTTAAAATCACCTTAATGTTTTTATATTGATTACATGTGAAAATGGTCATATTTTTTACATACTGAGTTAAATATATTATTAAGATTAATTTAACCCATTTTTTCCCTTTTTAAAATGTGGCTACTAGAGTGTTTTAATTACCAGAATCACTTATTTATCTCTTGGGCTCTGCATAGTTTCTCAAGTCTTGGAGTAAGACAATACTATCAATTTCATTTTGTATTCCACACTGATTTTTACATGGTATTTGCTTGTTATCACACAATCATTGAAAACCCATCTTCACAAAGATATGACATCATCAAAAACTGATCTAACAATGAAAGTGTGAGCTAACTTGATCTAGCAGTTCTCTGGTATCTAATACATGTTTTGCTATAAATACCTCAAACATTAAAAATATCTAGTGTCATCTCAGAATTTTTTTTTTCTTTTGTCTTTTTAGGACTGCACCCATGCCATAAGGAGATTCCCAGGCTAGGGGTCAAATCAGAGGTGTAGCTGAAGGCCTATGCCACAGCCACAGCAACACGAGATCTAAGCCACATCTGTGACCTACACTATAGCTCACAGCAATGCTGGATCCTTAACCCACTGAGCAAGACCAGGGATTGAACAAGCATGCTCATGGATGCTAGTCAGATTCATTTCTGCTGAGCCATGATGGGAACTCCACCTCTGAATGTTAAATGAGGTGTGCTGATATGTTTTGGCACACAGGTTGGAAGTCATGGATATAATCCAATCAGAAACATGACAATTTTTGGCTTTGTACATAGTTCACATCTCTGTAGAACTGTAAATTCTACAATGTTATCAGAACACATAATCTAATTCATCTTTAAACCCATTCATCTATCCATTCACTTAGTCATTAATTTAATCATTCAGATTTTACTTAAAATGTGCAATACTGAGTGGTACACAGCTGGGTGCTGGTGATACCATGGTGAGAACACAGACAAAATCGTTGTCTCATGGAGTTTGCATTCTAGTAAACAGAAGCAAAGAAACTGATGAAGTAACAAGCAAGTAAGTAAGGTGACCACAAATGGTGATCAGTGCTATGGAAGAAGTGATCCCAGAGCACAGCTGAGGTGGGAGTGGGGGTGCTGCTTTACATGGGGTGGCCAGAGGAGATCTCTTTAAAGTGATGCTTGTTTGAAAAGATACCTAACACGGGGACCAGCCAACCTGGAACAGAATCTGTAAAGAGCATTCCGGAAGAAGCTACAGCAAAGACCTTCAGAGTGGAAATAACTTGGGTACTGAAGAGGAGAAAGGAGACATTGTGGCTGGGTAAGAGGAAGGCTAATGTGAGAAGCTGGAGCCAGGTCATGGAACACTTTATATGCTACAGTCAGTAGTTTCAATTTTCCTTTTCCAAAAGCCAGGCTTAAGGCACCTAGCAAAATGCTTTGCATGTAACAGGTACCAAGTAAATGCTTGTTGAATTAATACAGATAGACAAATATTGGGTGCCTAAAATTGACACAGGGTTCAGCTTAAAAAATAAAGAAACTTGGTACACAAAGAACTTTATTTCATCTTTCAGGCCAATAATATGCCCGAGTCAGGTTTTTTTGGCCTGCTCTACTGAAAAATCAGAATTATTTTTCTAGTTTTAAACTCTTCCTGCTTTGAGGTTGGCCTTTCTTGTCCAACACAAATTACTTTCCTCTTTGACCTTTGATTTCTACTCCAGACTTAAAGTTGTCATTCCTGGCAATCTAAGCAGTGTATGTCTTCTGGTTTCTAGTTTCTACTGAATTAAAACTACTTCCCTTTCTATATCAACTTCTTCCTGATCAGCTTTCTAAGTTTCTTTTTGATTGATTTGATCTTTCAGAAAGACTTGTCTTATTCCAGAAAAGATAAATGACAAATTATTTATTTTCTCATTTGCAATTAATTTTGATTTATACATATGGGTTGTGGGTTTGAGAAGCTACATCTGGGGACCAATCCATACTGAGATCCTATTGTTTGGGGAATTACTTTGAATCAATGGTAGTCTCTAGGTACACTCTCAGGCAGATCATTCCAGAGATCATGAAACAGAAAGATAGACCAAGTGAAAGATGCTTGAATCACAAAGTTTATTAAATAAATTGCAAATATACAGGGATAGCAAAGGGAAAGGGACTGAGTAAACTGACACACTTGGAATAGGGAGCAAGAAAATGGAAGGCTCATCCTACCCTGCAGGCAAATGGAAGCAAATGGAAGTCCTGGGTTATGTCACATTCACATGCTCTGGCCCTCCCCAGGGCTCTGGCCCCTTTGTGTGGTCATGGAAACCAGGCGTGGTAGCAAGAATAGCCCCCAAGATGTTCATGTTCTAATTCTCAGAGGCTGCCAATATGTGGTCTTACGTGGCAGAAGGGATTTTGTAGATGTGATTGTTTAAGGACCTTGAAGTGGGGAGATTATTCTGGATTGTCTAGATAAATCTAATCTAATCATATGTTTACTTAAACATTGGGGAACATTTCCTGGCTATAATCAGAGACAGATATGAGGATGAATGAAGGGTTATAAAGGTGTGATGTTTGTTGCTGACTTTGAAGATGATGGAGGCCCACTGACTAAGGAATGCTAGCGGCCCTGAGCTAGAAGGAACAAGGAAATTGATTCTCCTCTAGAGCCTTCAGAATGTAATGCAGCCTAGCTGACACCTTGATTTTGACCCAGTGAAATCCATGTCTACTTCTCAACTTACAGTACTGTAAGAAAATTAATGTGTTGTTTAAGCCACTAAAGTTTGTGGCAGTTTGTTTACCCAGCAATAGGAGACTACTACTGGAGGTAAAGCAAGGGGCTTTGGCAGGTGATGGGGGCCTTAAGCCAAGGTAGACTTTTCTACCAGAGATGCAAGAGCAGGGGTGCTGGCCAGAATCTGGCCACAGCTGTAACTCACTACACAGCTATAGCTTTTATCTGCTTCCTGTAGGCGAAGCACATCTGGGGAATAAATGGGTGCCTGTAGCCTTGATACCATAGCTGTCAATCTGAGGCAGGATGAATGGTACCTTCTGAATATTTAAGGCTGGCTTGGTCTTTCCATGCCTTGCTATCTAAAAATAAAACCCTCATCTGTTTCATTGTTTTTACCTATATTAAACAACATATATTTCATTTATTCACTCCATCTTTAAAATTCTTTATAGACTGACTTTCTAATATTTCCTATGAGTTCTATCCATTCTGTTTTTTTTTTTTTCCTGACTTCTGTAGCAGAACTGAATACTGTCAAGCAAGGAAGCAGACACATGTTAAGAATCCCACACAAGGCAATTCTCTATAGGTATAAATGGGTTGAATGTGTTCAGTTGTGTCACTGTTGTGTGTGTCACAGCTGTGTGTTGCCTGTGTATAAGGATGACATGCTACCTTGATGAACATCATCTTTGCCTCACATCCCCTGTGGACCTGATGCCTTGAGAATTTTCCGACACTTCCGGCTGAAAAGACTTCAAATAGATGTATGGGCTTTTCCAGTTGAGAATTCGTAAATTCTCTGTTTACAGTCTGAAAGTGAAGTAAACTTTTTAGTCATGTCAACTCATTGGTGAAGACTGTGTGTGCAAGGGCCAACTCTTATCTGTAAACCTTGGTTATGCTTATAATGTACAGAGACAAGAAATCCATTTGCACACTTGACAGATCACATACTATGATAATTGTAAGAGAAGTAAAGCAGTTTAAAAACCGTATTTAGCTTTTGTTTCAAGTTTTAAATATTTAAAAATAAACATGATCATTATGTTTTGAAAGTAACAGCAGATCAAGGAGGCGATTGTCTGCCTAACTAGCTCAGAAAATTATGGCTTTTGCTAAAATTCTGAACTCAAAATTAGAGACCAGACTACTTTGACTATGTTTTCACAAACACTGATAAGTGATTGGGTTTATCTTCACCTTTCCTCGCTTGACATTTGTGTGTGATGGTTGAAGATGGTCTGAAAGATGAAGTTTTTTTTTTTCCCAATATGGAAAATCAGTGTTCTCTTGAATAAAAATATTTATGGTAATATAGGTGAACCCAGGTTCCTTGTTTCAAGAATTCTTGGTTAGTAAGAAGTACAATCCATTTCTAAAGGGTCAGACTCACTTGGGTTAACTGAATGTAGTTCACTGATTCCATATTTTCATTTAGAAATTCTTTCCTTCACTAATTTGTATTTTAAGAATGAAAAGCCATTATTAATATTTAGTTATCTTAACAAGGCTTTATATCTTAATACAGAAAATAGCTTTTTAGGCTCTCTTCAATGATACAGGAGCTATTAAACAAGTCATTTTTTCCTAAAAGTTAGTCTCTACCTAGGAGTTTGCTGAAATAATTGATCAGTGGCCACTATAATAAAATTATTTTCTTTAGGCTGGAGAAATTCAGTTAAACAGTTCAATTTCATAGAAATGAAGCAGTTTTTAAGCAAATGCTATGATAATTGAGCCGGATAAGTAGTAATTTGGTTCATATTTACTATAGTCAACCAAGTGACCACTATTTGCTAGTCTGTTACAATGAGGGCTTAACATTAAGTTTTTTGTTCACGTTGCTACCAGCTTATAATTTCCTTGGAGATCAGTCCTCAGAAAATTTAAATAATGGCCATTTGAGTAATTATTCCATGAAGGTGTAAAAATTGTCTCATGGCCCATTAGTTACACTTTAATGTCCAGCATCTATTAAATAAACCAAAATTTAGGCAGCAGGGAAGAACTTCATGGAGACTTTATTGCTACTATGAATTGCAAAAGATGACAAAATTTTGTAATAAGGTTTATAATAATAGTAGTAACATAAAATCTGAAAATTATTTTACAATGTCATTTAAGCACTTTTTATTATGTGATAATTAGGGAAATAGGAAGGAACAGTTGGAATTTTAACTTAAGGTAAAATCAGTGATGCAGTGTACATGTGTGCCCACCCCCACTCCATAAGCAACACCCATAACCAAATACAGTACAAATATCTCTACATCGCTATTAAGTCAGAGAATAGATTTTTTTTTTAATTATGAAAGCCTTAGCATTAGTCCTCAGATTTGGAATTTAAAATATAAAATTTTTAGCCAGCTCTTTGATTTTGAAAATAGTCTGAAAGCTTACTCTTGCCTAGGGCAACTGTAGCTCAAACTGGATTGAGTAGAACTTCACATAGGGGATGCAGATTTGTCTCTTACCTTGGGAATAGTGAGGACCATTGCCAGCAGTCCACATGGCTTCCTACTCTAACTTTAGTTTGGGAAGATGGGGGAAGGTGGAATGTAAAACAAGAGGAACCAAGTCATAGAACTTCTGTATTCTCCTGTGCCATCCATCTATCTCATGCTTCTAGTCCATGTTGCATGGACAAATGCAGTAGCATCTTAAATTATCTCATTACATACATCACCAAACTCTTTTCCTGAGTGAAGCTCCAGGATTATTTTTCTCCTTGTTCAAAAAATATCTTCACTAACTCTTTACCATGTACTGAATTGATTTAAGTGATTAAATTGACTTAGGGCATTTAAGGCTTCTGTAATAAGATTTCTTTTCCCCCTAATTTCCAGTCATCATGCTCTTGAAGTGTGCTCTCCAGTGCTGCAGATATGTGAAGGGTGTGAGTTGGTAGAAAAACATTCCACTAACACAAGTACATTGGAATTACCACTGACATGACACAAATGTGGGGTTACATGAAAGTGAATGTCCATCTAAATAAATATGTATATGATATTATTAATATCAGTTCTATAATGTGCTATCTCGGTTACCAGTTGTGTTTGCCTCACACATACAAGCAAGATCCTCTGTTTTGACTATTATCATTATTGGCATTATCGGAAAGCTCCCAGTAGACTGACCCACTGTAATTACAGAGCAGGTAAGTCAGGACTCCTCCGATATTGAGTGGTTCCAAGGGCCTGAAAGTGTCTTAACTATAGACAGCTAGAATCTACTCTCTCCAGGGAGAAGAGAGGTTGGCCAGCTCTACACCTGAAGAAATTTTACTTCTTCTGATAGAGCACCAAGTGTCTAAATGGTATTGTCTCAGGCCTGATAAACAAGCAGAATTGTTTTCTGAATATAAACTCCTTATATTTTAATATTGCCATTCTATGCTGGGTGACTTTGAGAAACTTCCAAATTTCAGTTCCCATCTTGGAAAAAGTAAAATAAAAACTAGGACTAAAAAGATTTTAAATAAAAATATTTGGATACTCAACTGAAAAAACTTTTTCAATATATATATATATTTTTCTTTTTGGAGAACTAACAAGTCAAATTCAGGGAATGAGAAGTAGCATGGGTGAAGGAATTGGCATCTTGGTATATATAAAGACAGATGTTGATGACTAAGCTCTCACTAAAGAGAAAAGGTCTATTAAAACACCTTTTATGTAGATTCACAAATGCCTTGTAATCATTTAAATCTAGATGAACATTTTTCTAGTTTGGGGGAAGTGGCATGCAAAGTCTAGTAACAACTATGAGTTAAGAATGGAAGTTAATAAGTGGATGTTCCTGCTTTCTTCCTATTTGAAACTACAAATATTACTACTTCTCCTATTCTGAAAATAAGTTGAACACAGATTTAAATGTTATCTATCTGATGGGGACTGCCTGATAAATAATGCTTTAATGCAAATATTTATACTTTTTGTAAAGGTAAATTATAAAAGACAAGCCTCTGTTTGGAGGTAGCTATTAGGTATTTAGACATATGTTCTTTTCTTTTTTTGAAAAAAACTAGCTTATCTTCCAGCAGAAATGTAAGTATTATTTAGCACCTGCTAGGTATTTTGTACAATATCAGGTGCTGTAAAGGATATAGAGACATTTAAATTTTAACAAATATAACATAGTAAAAATGGCATCTAAGCCCCACTTCCCTAGAAAACAGAGCCTGCGGTGAAGCTTCTGTGCTAATGTTTTCTTGGAGAAGTATAATCCCGAGGGAAGTAAGGAGGAGGGAAAAATGGATATGAGTCAGAGAAGGAGGAAAAGTAAATACAAATGTTATATTACTATGTTTGCCAGAGCTTAACAAGAAGGGATGGCATAAATAGGGTGTCTCTGGAGAAGCAATAATGTGGCATGTTGTGCACTAAAATAGTCGCAGAGAAAGGTATAACAGAATTTGCCAACTTCTTGTCTTTTCCCTCTCCTTGACTCCTTCGGTCCCTTTTGAGTTCCCTGGATCTCCACGTTCTGCTCTCTGGCCCTTCTGTGAAGACCCCCAGCTCAGCCAGTTTCTTTGTGAGCACCACTCTGGGTAGGACATAGGGGTTGGGGACAGTGTGTCTCCAACTGTCTGGGTGCTATGGAGACCATGCTGCTGGAGATGAGGTGCTGTGCTTTCAACCTTGAGGAAGCAGGGCAAGTGACAGAGGCAAGCAGGGTGCAGATGAGCATGGTCCCCTCTATGGAGGTGCACAAATTGGGCCTCTGGAAAAATCATATTTTCTACTGGACAGTGGTTTACAAAAGTACTTTAGGTGTTCAAAGAATTGAGAGATCACTGGCTCTTTTGGAATTGTTTCTGAACCTTTATTTTAAGAAAGAGGAGGAAACAAACATTGAAACTATGCCTGTGCTATGCCAAGACTGATTTGTTTTAAAAGAAAGTGGGGATAAACACCGGATACACAAACTTTGTAGTGAAGAATACAGCATATTCAAAGAGAAACTAAGGAACTTGGAAAGGAAGAGTGAAGGTTCACATGTACCGGAAACTGGTTAGCCAGATAAAATAATTTATGTCTTACATTTCATATTTCTGGTGTCAAGAAAATATACTCTTTGACTACTTTGACAATCACTCTTATGACACCCAAGAGAAAAATACAAAGTTGACCAAAAATAAATTCCTCGTTTCAAGCATGATGGTGAACAGAAATAGCTGGCCTTTGTTAAGTTTTCTGACTTATTTATGCACTTTTCTACCTCATGGAAAACACTTTGATTCCTTTCTTACTGTTGTATAGAGAAAAATGCACTAACAGATTTTTTTTTCACTAATAGATTTTTTAAAGTTTTACTGAAGGTTGTGATAATTTCTTTTGTACAAGAAAGTGGTTTAGTTATACACATATACATATCCATTCTCTTTCAGACTCTTTTCCCACACAGATTATCACAGAATATTGGGTAGAGTTGTCTGTGCTATATAGCAGGTCCCCATTGGCCAATCATTCAATATACCCTATATTTAAAAATTGCAACTTCAAAGGACTGAATAAGAGGGTATTTGGAGAAAAAGATCCAGGAACCCAGGCAATGTTGCAAGTAAATAATTAATAATAATGATTCTAAATAGTGAAAATAAGACAAATCATAGGTCCATCTTTTTGTTCTAGGATCACTTTTGTCTTCACAGAAAATATTGTATTCCATCCTCTAAAATAGCACTTCTTCAAGGGCAATGCATTGTTTGTTGTTGAAATTTGCAACAAAATCTGTAACAAAAAGCATTTTGTATAGATAAACAGGAAGTCATTCATTCTTTAAAGAAAACTTGTAAAACTACTGGCCAATGCCAAAGGTGTAGAACAGCTGTGATTTTTGTTAGTTCTGCTTCTAGGGAAGTGACCCCGAAGATGGAGGCACAGTTGGAGTGAGCAGGAAGCATGGCCATGGCTGAAATCATCTGTCTTGGCTAATAGCATAATGCTCTCTGAAGGAAGTTTTGAGTAATAATTATTGATCCAATTTTCTGTGGTTTCTGTTTCTTAGAGAATTCTGTTTTTTGGACTTTGTATAATTCCTCTGTAGAATTACCTTTACCATATTGAAGACTTCAGGTCAAGGGTTCTTTACTTTTCTGCCTCCATAACATTCACATGGGTGCCACACTCTGGGCTGTAGGGGAGGGTGATATGGGCCCCTTGGCATGGAGGCTGAGAGTCTTGGAACTACATACTTTACTTGACAAACTGAATTGAGATAGTGGTGCATTCCTTCTAGCCCCTTCCAATTGAACTTATTTGTTGTAAAAATCAAAGATACTCTTCAAGATTGTCCAGCATAATCTTGGTCAATTCTGAACATGAGAAAGCTACATGTCTCTGAGGCTTTCAAATACATAAAATGAAACCTGTGTATAACCTGTATATTGCAGAAGCAGGCTGTGTGTGCAAGGGTCTTTCATAGGACTTGTTTCCTTCTGTAATGTGACCTCAGCCACCTCAACCATCATCTCGTTGTGTCTGTTAGCTTTGGAATGACTGAGCCCTCCTAGGCCTTACTGTAGCTCAAGATCCTATCAGTAGTACCAGCAATACAATAGTCAGTAGAATTTACCAAACTTTAATGTAGCAAGTTTTATCCCAGTTTGGATAAGCAAGATATTTTGCAACCTGTAAAAACTCATTAACATTCCTAATACTTGTTTCTTTGGGACACAAATTCTCAATATTATTAACTTTTATTAGCCATATAATGCCTACAAGCCTGGATGTCCAACACCCAATTAGTTATTATAAACTTTTGTTGGACACCTTATTTGATCCCCACATTAGGTCAATAATTAGATCAGAAAATTAGATCAATAAGACAACTAAGTGAAAATTTTAAAAGAGGCAGAAAATCTACAATTAGCAAAAGAAGCAACTAAGAGAAAAACCATCTTTTGACAGAGGGGTGAAGAGTTCAAGTCACATTACTAAACTCTGAAGACATTGTTTATTTTAACACAATCATTTCTGAGCCTGGGATACCAAGAAAATGATAAACTTTTTAGGCACATATTGTTTAAGAAGGCATAGAACACAGGTTTATACTTATAGACAATCCATCCAGTTGTGTACATAAGATCTGTGTCTTTTTTCACATGTAAATTATAATTCAATTAAAAGGAGGTATAAAAATGTAGATTCTGTTACATCTAGCATCAGTGAAAAATGGAGGGCTCCTTTGGGTAACCCTTCACCTACTCACCCATTTATTGAGAATATTTGTTACTCATGTTATTCTGTATAACTCAGGCTTTCTGTGTTCTAATGTACAATCTGCATTAGTACAACATTAAATTCCTTTCTTATGTCATCATTACTCTTGGTGAGTAATTTAGCTTCTTAAGCACGATCATTAAATACCTGCTCATTTACCTAATGTTTGTTAAACATGTACAATATAATTCTCATACTATGTTGGTATCACATTTTTCAGTCCATGTGAGAGACTAAAAGCTATAATTGTAAAAAGAACTCCAAAGCATGTATGTTATGCTTTGGGGATTTTCTAGAACACTGGACTAGGCCAGAGCAATTTTCACAGTGGCCACAGATCTAGAACAAATATTCTGGGGCTCTAAAAGCACTGGCAGCACCCCAGAACCCCAGACTTCACGGTTGCAAGTCTTAATTGTGAACATGATGAACTTCCTCCTAAACAACAGACAAATTGATGCTGTGGTCAGAAAGCCTGTGCTTAGATATAAGGCAGGCTAAGAATTTTAACTTATGCAGTTTGGAGAAGACAGACAGAGAATGTCAACTTTAATTACTTTTTTTTTTTTCCTAACACAGAGAATAGACCAAAGGTCATGAGTGGAAATTAAAGAAAAATGGAAAACAAATGTTGGGAAGCTCACTATAGGAATGGAAACACAAGCAGCACTGAATATTATTAAAGAAAAAAAAAAAGACCACTGCTTAAAAAAGACCCAAAAGTGAGGATCTTATGAAAGTTCTATTTTAATAATATGTTTAAAATAGTTTGACTTTTTGATATTTTACTAAGTAATTTAATTTCGTATACTTTCTTCCTTCTTTTAGAGACATAGTTCAGGAGCAAAAGACGATCTTAAAACTCACCCTTTATAAACTCCATCTCAAAAGATGATGCCTGAAAAATCTCTTAACAACTGAAAACAGACATTCCTCCTCACCCCACCTCCAGTGTCAAAGTTCAACAAAAAAAATTTTTTTTTTCCTTTCAATTGACAGTTGTTGTTACTTTTCAAAATACATTTATTCTCAAGTTATCTTTCCATTAGGACACTTGAGTACATTTCCTTGACATTAATAAGAGCTATGTTGGAGTTCCCATCGTGGTGTAGTGGAAACGAATTCCAATGGGAACCATGAGGTTGCGGGTTTTATCCCTGGCCTCGCTCAGTGGGTTAAGGATCTGGCATTGCCATGAGCTGTGGTGTAGGTTGCAGACGCTGCTCGGGTCTGGTGTTGTTGTGGCTGTGGCATAGGCTGGCGCCAAAGCTGGGATTCGACCCCTAGCCTGGGAACCTCCATATGCCACGGATGCAGCCCTAAAAAGACAAAAAGACAAAATAATAATAATAATAATAATAATAATAATAATAATAATAACAACAATGAATCATGTAGATTTAGTATTGTGAGAAATAGGCAGAAATTCACTTTAGATTATAAAATACATCATAATGATTCTCAAATGAATTGTTGACTTTTTGGCATATAAAGAGGATCTTTGTGTTTTGATATGTTTTGACTCTCACATATTATCCAGCTAAAATAAAGGAAGATATTGCAATATAAATGAAGATACATAAATGTGAGTAGATAGCTTGAAATCTCATAAACAGAAACACAATGGACATTGAGAATCTGTCCTGAAACTTCTCCCTTTGTTATCTTTTAGAAAGTCAGATAACAGTCTAAGAATGAAAAAGAGCTGCTATAAGATGATTAAAAGCAATTTCCAAAATTTAAAGGCATGCAAAAAATTAAAAGAAATTAAATTATTCAAAATGCATATTCCTCAGCATATCTTTTAACCCCAGAGCCTGCTTCCCCCCCGCCGATGATTTTCTTATGTCTCTATGTATTCATTTTGTTTAATATTAACCAATTGACTTAAATGTTGACAAAGGGGATTTGGCATAAATCTGCAGTAGGTATGCAATTAAGAGGATGTAATTAAGGATCATTGCTGGATGCATTTACATTAGAGATATAATTATGAAGAAAGAAGAGTCAGTGCAAGAGCCAAGGTATATGAATGCTGAAAGTGGACTTGGAAATCCAGAAACTAAAATGAGTTCCTTTGTGGGAAGAACTTCCACAGCCATTCTAGTCATGTGCTCTAAGGGCAAAAACAGCACTGAAATAAGGGAGAGCCTGGGAGCCACCATGTTCAGACTCATCAGCCTCTAGCAAATCATCTTCCCTGTCCTCTCTTGCTCTCATCCTACCTTGCCAAATGAAATCCATAGCATACCATTTTTATGTGCATTCTTATTTTCTTATGAGTAGACACATTAACGTGATTGATTTAACCATAGTTTGGCTTATTTATGACCCTCTGGTTAAATGTTAATAGCCTGAAGTCAAATATCAAACACAAGAATTTAGAGATAAAGATCTTGCAAACCCTACTTACTAACTATCCAACAGGATCATGATCCAGCCAGTCCTGTTTCTTTAGCTGTTTTAATTTTGTCAACAGTGAACACTCATCATGCTTATTAAATGTTAGGCACTGTCCCGAGTGTTTTAGATACATTAACTCACTTCATTCTAATGATAACCACATGCAGCAGCTATTATTATTATTATCCTCTCCATTTTAAATTTGAGAAAACTTAGGCATAGAGAGGTTAAGTAATTTGGCCAAGGTCACACAGCTAGAGAGGTTAAGTACTTTGCCCAAGGTCACATAGCTAGTGAGCAGCAGAGCAGGGTATGACTCTGGAATCTATGCTCTTAAACATCATACCACTTTCTGAGGCTTTCCACAGTTGCCAGATAAATCGTTTTATGATCTTTTATTGTTGGAGGTGTGCTTGAGTTGTTCATGTTGTTCAAAGGGTGATGGGGAGTTCCTCTATGTCTCTAAGTCTGTTACATGTGTTGAATATACAGCTTGCACCCTGCCACACATCACTAGACCTAAATATCACATGTAAATTCATCATCATCCCGTCTGTAGTATGAATAACTCATAGCCTTCAAATTAGCAAGATAAACTGATTCTTAATAAAATAAGACAAGATTAAGTTTGAAGACTAATTAAAAAGAAGGAAGCTGATCTCATGTCCATTAAATTTTTAGTTTGGTCTGCTTGGAAAACATCCAAAAGGTTAATATATGTGTTTCGCTGAAGAGTAATGAAAATTCAGGACTAGTGGGAAATTAGGTAAGGGTAAAAAGACAGGAGGAGACACAAAATAGGAAATCAAGAAGACTTTATAAAAATTCCTTTTGCCTCACATTACACAGAGCCTTCATCTATAGGAAAAGGTTAATGTTGGATCCATCTTGCCCTGAATATCAGTAATCTTTATTATTAAGACCCAACAACTTTATTTCATAATCATTTTCTTCCGGCCAACCAGCTGTGGTTACTCAAGGCAGATTAACTAGAACCTGATGGATTTCAGCCCCTGTTCAGCAATGCCAGCCAAATATTATAATTACACAGGATGCAGGCTAAGATAATGTCGACCTTGTACTTAGAGATAGACCTAGATAAGTTGAACTGTCAGAATTGCAGGCCTGACTTTTCAATCACCAGTGCTGTATCTGTGAAGAGAAAGGGGCAGGAAAGAAAAAAATCCCCCATACCTTTCATCATTTTAGCTGTCCTGAAAGGAGGTATCTAATAAAGACGAAGCCTCCAAGAGACAGGAGTAGCTTCAAGAGTTTAGAGCTTAGTGAGCTGGGTGGAGGATGTGCCCCACTGAGGTGTATGTGTAATCGCTGTCCTTTCTGAGCCCGGAATCTTCTGCAGACAGGGTGTGCGAGTGCCTTTCCATTTGGCAGTTTGCACTACACACCACTGATGTTATGAAATTTACATTGAGTTGGAAGAAATGGATTTCCTTAATAAGAGCACTGCTTTATTTCCCCTATGAATTCTGATAGGGAACACTGCTGAATGGCATTCAACCAAAGAGAGAGGCTGCAGCAGAATGGCTTATTATTCTAAAAAATTTTAAGAACCCAGAAGCAAAATACTTTTGGTCCTTATATATAGACATAAATGCTTATATTCAAATATCAAGTGCCAAGGCCTCTGAGATATAACTGTTAGAAATCAACCAAAGATGAGGGATCCGGGGGTATTTGCTAATGGTTAGCGAATACATCCCTAAATCATTGGGTTATTGATAAACTAGTTCAAAAATGCCTCAAGTCTAGGTCTTTGTAATAGTATTGAACTATGCAAGAGTCTCCTTGCTTAAATAAACTTTAAGTTAAATGTGAAAATGTTTCACATATACCAAATCTTGTGTCATGCTGTGCTTTCTGAACCTCTGCATATTCAGACGTTTGTGCCCACGGACATTCTTTTCCGAGGGGTATCTCTGTTCCCATCCACTTTTCTCCTGGTGAATTCAGACTTGTCTTTAAAAGCCTGCCTCAGGACCCCCCCCCCACATCTTTTCCACGTTGATTGCCATGTTCCTTTTCCTTCCTTCCAGTAAGTAACTGCTCCTTCACTTTTGGGTTCATAATTTAATATTCCTGCCTCTATTACTCCATGTATCATATTATTATCATTTTCTTCTTATTATTATTAGTTAATAGACTATATCTCCAACTAGAATATTTTAAGGACATAGAGACTTAGGATCACTAGCACAAAAACACCAGGAGCACAGCAGGCATTTAATATATGTTTGTTGACTGTATGGGTGCATGAGTAAATAGTAAAACAAGTCATTCTAAGGAAAAATGTTAGTTTTTAGTGCAGTTGCTGACTTTTGATTGTTTCAAAATATCAATAAAGCAAGACTGTATTCTCATATGTAGAGCCCATCATAGACTAAGAGGGGCCTCACAGAAGTCCTTGCTTTTAAGAGTATATGAAGACGCTTTTCCCCTGTTCTTCATTTCCTCTTCAAAGAGAGGAAGAAAATTCCTCTCAACTTTCCACAAGAATTTGTAAAAGCAGCATTTCTAGTTTCTCTCCACCTGCCCCCACTTACTCCCCTCCATTGATTGTTGAAAATGGAGAAGGAACAAAGCAGTGTTGGCTTACTCTTTTCTGAGTCTTCATATTTCTGCTGCTCTTGGCAACACCACAGGGTAAACTTGCATCTTTTTTTGTGAGGGGTGGGAGGGACTGAGCATTTTTAATGCTGGCTTATTTATTAGGCCTGCAAAAGAGTGTGGCTTATTAGCAACGGAGCTGTTCATCTTTATTGGTAACAAAGGTGCTATGTGACCTCCATTTGTCTGACTCCTATGTCCATGTTTCGAAGTATGCAAAATTAGGTCAGTATTTATTGTTTTCCCCCCAAACCACTCCAGTCCAATGCCTCTAGTTGTGCATTCCCCAGAAATATTGTGTAATTATAGAATTTCAGTGAACTCTTATTATGAAAACACTGAAGTTAATTTCAGTTTAGTATTTTCAAATACAAGATCATGGCAGAGATATCAAATAATCTTATTTCCTCAAAAATTTTTTTTGCAGTCATTAAAAACATGTTTTTTTTCCTATAGAGTAATGTTGGACATATAGAGATCTAAATCCTCATCCATTACAAGTGTTGAATACAGGCCACCTTCTGGTTGATTAGGTCATTTTGTTTCAGCTTGATCTAGTAATGGGAAACTCATGGAACTTCCTGTTTGGTTGGATAACTCCAAGAATTAGAGAGTATTTTATTTTATTAAACAAATTTTGCTTATTTGTAAATTTTCCTAGTTATACTCTCTGGTGGAATAAAAGCAAATCTATTTCATATTTTCTCATAATACATCTTTAGATCTTTAATGTATTTCCTTGAAACCAAGGACCATATGTCTTTTATCTGCATACCCCCTCCTCTGCTTAATATTAATAAAGGAAGTATCTTTTAAGCACCAGGCACTGTGCCTGGTGTTGGTCATAGAAAAATGAATAAGACATGGTTCCTTTCCTGATAAAGCAAACATGTACATGTAAAGAAGTGCTTCCAAACCACTGTGTAAACTGCTGCAATGAAAATACATACAAAATGTAAAGGAACTCAAGAAAGAGGATATCTAATACTGCGCAGGAGAAGAGGCTATGACATCAACACAGGAGAAAGGGTATTTGTGTGAATCTTAGAATAAGAATTTTCTAAGTAGGAAAAGAAGGGAAGACTTTTCCAGTCAGTGATAGCAGCATGTACAAAGGCACAGAAGAAAGAAAGATTGTAGCATACAGAGTGAACAGGAGGATTCAAGGAGGCTGAAGCATGGGGGGTGGTGAGTGTGTGCAGAGTGGTAGATGAACCCAGAAATGAAGGTGCTCAGAGTGTGAATGGTATCTTATATCCTCAAGGATAAGGATAGTGAAGGAAAGCCACTGTAAGATTTAGAATAGGAAAGTGACTACATTAGATATTTTATAAGAATCACATAAGCTGTTAAGTAATGGAAGTAGTATGAAGTTAAAAGCAAGAGGGCTCTTTAAAAGGTTTTTGTGTCTTCTTTTAATTTTTTCAATAGTCCAGCTGACTGCTGAATAAGACTCAGTGAAAATGGAGAGAAGAGAAAATGCTGCATATGGGTATTTAGCCTGTAGAATAAATAAGATTTTGTGGCTGGATGAAGATGGGGTAAAAGAGGGAAGAGGTTTAGGAAACAAGTCTATCTTTGAACAGATTTGGTTTATTTATGGTGTTCAAGAGAACAAAATCCAGAATACAATGGATACTATAGCAATGAATCATGGGAGTGTGTGCTGAGACTAATAATATCAAGAATTGGAATTCTTTAATGGATGAGTAGTCCTTGAACCACAGAAAGTGCAGTGCAAGTTGATGCTATGATCAAGACCTTGGAGAACACTTCGGGGACTGCCAGCAAAGCAGACTTATTTGAAGGGTAGCTCAGAGAGCTAAGAGGTAAACAAGAGAAAATCACTTTAAAGCCAAGAGAGAAGAGATTTTTCTGGAAGTAGGGATAATACCTCATTGTCAGAGGCCATAGAAAGCTCATGTTGAACAAGGACTGATACACTTCTGCTGGATTTCTTGATTAAGCCATTATTGATGGCCATTACTCAGGAGAGTGATTTGAGCAATATGAGAAGGTGAAAAAGCAGAGATGCTGTCTTCCATACAGTAGCTTGGCTGGATATTAAATTGATATATAAAAATATGTAAATATTTGAGCATCTTAGGGTCCTCTATTTGTCTGTTTGGTTTATTTTTGCCTCATTAGTTTTTAAAAACAATGTCAGGCTCAACCAAACTTCATATTAAGATGGGACTGTATGAATCACATAACTACAGTAGGGTTTGTTTTGTGGATCTATTTCCAACAACCCTGTTGACTGATTCTATGGAACTAAGTGAGATTTGCCACTGTCTCAATCATAATAGAGTCAGTGTGGCCCATCCTGCTCACTGCCCAGAGGGGAAGTGTGAAGACCACAGTCAGCACCATCCTGCTTCCTGGAACAGCTGTCACGGACCTCCCACCTGAAAGGTCGCCAAAATGTGAACCATAGAAATACCTTTTCTGAATACAAAAATCATAACATAAAGTATTAGAATGAAGGTTTCTAGCTGTCTTTAAAATCCTTTGTAGAAAAATATAGGTAGAAATTAAAGAGAAAAAAGTATGATACTACTTAAGAAGTTTAAAATATCAGTCTAGTAACCTAGAGCCACTTTAAAAGCACAACATCAAAAAGAATGAGAAGATTAAGGAATATCAGTTCTGTACTTACAGAATTATTTGTTTGGAGGATCCTATCATTGGCTTGATAATGATAATAGAAATTTCTGCAAATTAACTGCATTTGAAATAAATACTGATATTTGTTCAAATTACTAAGTAATGCTCAATTTTACATGTTTGTCTTGGGCTTTGTTAGTTGGGGAAAAAAAGAACAAGTTAAGTTTCCATGAAATTAGGTTTTTGTTAAAAATACCTTTATAACTTAATCATCTTATCATTGTACAGACTGATATTCAAAAAAAAAAATGGTATGCCATGTAAGATTTTTTGCTAGCTATTCTACAACTCAATTACAGATATCTTTAAGGGCTAATATAGAGATTGGTCAGAAGTTATATTTAATTTCACTGCAACTCTGACTTATATTCAGCCTGATTTGGTAGGAATTGGCTGGAGGTATTTCAATGCAAATGATCCTTATTTTTCTTTTTTGACACTATGATCTTTTCTTGAAAATAAATCTCTTCAATGACAGGCTCATTTAGAGTTGGTCTGGAATATTTTCCCCATTGCCTTGCTCTTCAGTTGGAAACTTGCCTGAATGGCCCTGGGGAATAACATGCGCTGACTGTATTACAAGATCGTTCCTTTTTGGAAATATATCCTGGTAACTCTAGTTTTGATTTCCTATTAAGCAGTTGATTTTGCCATTAAGTTATATATCTGTTATATGCAGAAACTATTTTATTTTGTAGAAAATCCCCAAGGCAGGGCTTCAGTAGGACAAATGTTCAGTTTCTCAATTACGAAAATGAAGTCTGGAGGTAAGCACTTGGAATGAGCAGTGTGGCACTGGATGGTGTCAGAGACCAAGGCTCCTTTGGTCTTGCTGTTCCATCACCCTCAGCATTCTATTTCATGCTTCTACCTCATGTTTCAAGGGGGCTGTTTGTGTGACTATCATCTTGTCAGCATTCCAGCCAGCAAGAAGTAGGAAAGGCTGAAGAGAGGCAGGCCCTTTCCTGCTACAGACGTTTCTAGGAAATTGCACACAGTATTTTCACATTTATATTGTTTTGGATAAAACTTAACCATAGGCCCACAGCTAGCTGCCATGGAGTCTGGGATATGTAGTCTTTATTCCAGGTGACCCTGAGGGTTATATCACTAAGGAAAAAATGGGAGACTAAGATCCTGCAGAACATCTAATAATAGTCTCTGCCAAGTTTTCTTCTTCCTGCTCAGCCTGTCACAGGATCTCCTCCATTAAATCTCAGTTTATGATTCTTCTACTTTACCAAAGCTTTTTTGGATATTAGCCATCCATTTTCTTCAGCTGTTAGAAAAATGACTTCTGTGCTCTTTATATATTTATATTTCTGTTCATGATGTTTTTCTCATCTACTAAATAGTATTCTATAAGGACAAGGTCTCATGTATCCCCTGCTCAGTGCACAATTACACACCCTAAAGGAATTCAATAAAACCATGACTGAAAGTCAGAGGTACAGAAATTGGAGATAAAAATACATATTAGTTGGTATTATTCTTGCCAGAATTAGGTTCTTTTAGAAATATTATAAAATCTATTACATCTTCCTGGAAAGTTGTTCTGCTCCATCAAACAAGTCTCCTGTGTGGTGGGCTGCCCAGCTCTCTTCGGTCAGAGGCACTGAGGTTTTTTTTGCACTTGTTAGTGAGATCAGCATGAGTCCTGTGCAGCCTGGAATATGAGACCAGAGGGACAATGTCCTTGGATGTAAACTAGGAGAGTGCTTGGAAATATCTGCTAACCAGAGCAACACTGGAACCTTTATGACTGGATGAATGGTTCTTCATCCTCTCAGTGTACCAGGGAGAGATGTGAGAATGAGAATGAGTGTGAACGAGCTGGTAAATATGACTTGTACCTTTAATAAACTGATAAATGGAGGAATCATGTATCTAAAGATAATGATATAACTAAATAGAAATATCTTTTCTGGTCCTGCTATTCTCTACTGATAAGCTGCTACCATTTATAAGGAGCTCTAAACTCCTGGAAATCTACACTTGAAAACGTTTCTTTGTACATTTATTTTTAGAAGTGTTTATTGATTGAGATTTACTAAATCAAGCTATGACTGTTTTTTGTACAATTAAAAGATAATGTTTGTAGTAATCAGTTTAACAATGACCATTAATTAGTGCTGCAAGACAAAACAGAGGATGCCCAGTTACATTCAGAATCAGATCAACAATGAATTTTTTTAGTATATGTATATTCTATGCAACATTGGGGACATATTTATACTAAAAATGTGTTGTTTTTCTGAAATCCAAATTTAACTGGGTTTCCTGTATTTTTATTTGCTAAATCTGGCAATGCTCTCCTTAGTGACTCAAGTCTCCCTCTGTCCATGCCACTATGTCATATGGCACTGCTGCTCTGCTCTTAAAAGGTAGAGCCTATTTCTTCACTCTGTTGAACTGGGGTTGGTTTTGTGATTTGCTTTGATAAATAAAATGTGGGAGATGAGACATTGTGTAAATTGCAGCACCCAGGTCCTTCTTCCATGGGAGTAAGCAATTGTCCCAGGACCATTTATTGAATGCACAGCCTTTTCTCAATCATTTTCAATTACTTCTCTGTGAAAAATCAAGTTTTTATAAATGCCTCGACCTATTTCTGTGTTTTGATTAAGTTCCATCATTTCAGCAATACTATGTATCTTAAATGATATAGATTTATCTTAAGACTCAATGTCTAATATAGCCAATACCTCCTTGAGTCCTAGACAAGAGGGGCTCTGCCCCTAGCCCCATACTTTAGAAGACCCACTTATCACAAATACTCAAGAACAAAGCTATTTTGTTTTGTTTTCATCGTGATGTCCATAAAATCTGTTTTGAAAGTTGAATAACCACTTGAGTGAAAGAAAATTATGGAAGGGATTCATGAGCCAAAACAAAACCCCAAGGAAGATAAGGGGCCAAAAGCCACATGTGTATGTGTAGGAAGGAGAAACTCTGCTTTGCCCTGAAAACCACAGAACAAGTGTCTCTTTTTGTTTAAAACTGACTGCTCCAAATCACACAAAATAGTGTACAAGCAGACTAGGTTCCTCAGTTAACTGTTTTTATTCTTTCCTTTTTGCTTGGGAAGTAGTTTTGAGAAATATTAGAACTGTCCAGGAAGGCTTAGGTGGGACTTGAGAAAGGAATTTGTCCACCTTGTGATACAGAATAAAAACTCCATGATCAGTTCTATGAAGTTTAATCCAAAGTTTAAAAAGGTTCATCCAGAATCTTTATCTAAAATGAACTCTGGATTTTTTTCAGATATAATAAGACACAGACATAGAAATGATTGCCATGAAAGAAGTTTATAGTCACAGACCCTGAAACAGGAGGCACGGCATGCCATGCAGGGCCACATGGGGAAGCATCAGGTTTGGTGAGGAGGCAGAGGAACAAGCAAAAACATGGGTGAAAGTCTTCATTGTGGTTTTCATGGGAAGCAATGGGCAAGGCAGGGTAGCAGGCTAAATATATTTAGGATTGGCTAGTGTGAGTAACTTTCAACAGACCTTGAGATGTAGGGATAGCCCCTAGTTACCTGGTACTTGGCTCTGAGGTGATATTTGGGCAGAGGGATAGGGACTCAACCTGTGAGAGTTTGATAAAGGGGAAAGTAAGAGAGTTTGGACTCTAGATTGCTTGATTTGCACATGAAAGCCACATCTCAGGGGAGTCATTTACTATCTCCAGGAATCAGCTAATCCTGGGTGGGGCAGTCTCCAGTATCTGCAAGAATCCAAATTTCAAAGCATCATAAATTCTAGAAAATGAGGAACACAATTAATGCAAGTCTGTATGCCATGTTTTTCTCTCAACAAAGTCTTACTTTTAAAGCTATGTTTCACAATTTTGCATCTAAAATGAGCCTCAAAAGATTATCTGAGGAGTTTAAAGCTGGACAAATAATGGATCCTATCTTGCTTGACTTTAGCAAGAAGTATGTCTTTCCATGAAGTATGTCTTAACCTGAGTAGGTAAAGAGTTTTAAGAATGATTATCAATGAAAAATTCAATGGATAATTTAAAAAATATTATTCTACAATAAAGTAACTTTAAACCATGATTCAAATAACGGTAATGGAAAATTATTCATTGCATGTTTATGGCTTGCTTTATTGCTACTGAAGTGCAAGTTATGTGCACAAAGATAGAACCCATGCAAAAAGTTCACCTGCAAACTGAATATGATCTTGACTGCAAGTTTCATACGGTACAATTTTATATTTGGTATGCTTATCATTCTACATGACTCTAGGGCACATGTTACTGGACAATAACCTTACAGGTAATGTTATTCAACAGAAAAAATAAAGGGTCATGGTAAGACTCAATTTTTAAGGCTGCTTTGAAGAGTAGAATCTGGAATCATCTGAAGGCTTGTTCATTCAAGTATCTGGTCCCTGGGCAATGAGTGCCTATATTGGCTTGTGGCTTGCCTTCATAATAGTATGGAACCTCAGGATCTATGCTGGATCAGGACTCCAAGTGCACATGTTTTAATGAAGTAGAAACTATGGTATATAGTTCAACCGTTTCATTCACATATGAAGAAACAGATCTAGTGACCTTAAACAAATCCACTTCTAGGAAAGCAACAAAATGGTTTTCTTATATTCATTAAGTGGATGGATAAATATATCAAGTGACCAAGCTAGGCAAAACTGCAGACTTCAAGGCTAAAGAGGACACAGGAATCAGTGGTCATGTTCAGGCAATGTTCCAATAAGAGGGCTGTCACTATGTAGTACAAGTCCACAGGCAGAAATGCCTACCTTTGGAACTGATTTTCTGGGTTGGACTTTATCTCTTGTGCAGGGGGAAGCTCTAGTTTAAGGATGCTGCAAAAATGAAAGCTGAAGTCTCAACCAAAGAGAAAGTAAGACAACTTTTGTTTTTTATGACCAAGTGAATTAGGAAAATGAACAAATGATAATATAAAGGTAATTTAAATCACAAGAGATTTGTATGCCATGCTAAATAATAAAATTATCTGTTTGACAAGCCACCTCAAATTCAAAGATCAAATAATACAGTTTTATTATTCTCATGAATTCTGTGGACAAGAAATTTAGAAAAATGTGGGGATGGAAGGCTTGCCTCTACTCTATAATGTCTAGGACTCAAAGGCAGGGGATGTCTTTAAATGCTGAAATCTATAAAGTGGTGAAGGAGGAAGGGGGAAAAGGTTTATCTCTTTAGCAAAATATGTATTATAGAAGAAAAAGAAAAATGTAAGAACCTGGGAAATGATTTTCACCCTTTTTTAATGAATTTTATTTTTTTCCACTATACCTGGTTTACAGCGTTCTGTCAATTTTCTACTGTATACAGCAAGGTGACCCAGTCACACATACATATGTACATTCTTTTTTCTCATATTATCATGCTCCATCTTAAGTGACTAATTCCCAGTGCTATACCGCATGATCTCATTGCTTATCCATTCCAAAGGCAACAGTTTGCATCTATTAACCCCAAATTCCCAGTCCATCCCGCTTCATTCCCCTCCCCCTTGGCAACCACAAGTCTGTTCTCCAAGTCCATGAGTTTCTTTTCTGAGGAAAGGTTCATTTGTGCCATATATTAGATTTGAGATATGTGATATCATATGGCATTTGCCTTTCTCTTTCTGACTTACTTCACTTAGTATGAGAGTCTCTAGTTCCATCTATGTTGCTGCAAATGGCATTATTTTGTCCTTTTTAATGGCTGAGTAGTATTCCATTATGTATATATACCACATCTTCTTAATCCATTCATCTGTTGATGGACATTTAGGTTGTTTCCATGTCTTGGCTATTGGGAATAGAGCTGCAATGAACATAGCGGTGCATGTATCTTTTTCAATGAAGGTTTTGTCTGGATATATACCCAGGAGTGGGATTTCTAGATCATATGGTAGTTCTATATTTAGTTTTTGGAGGTTCCTACATACTGTTTTCCATAGTAGTTGTACCAATTTACATTCCCACCAGCAGGGTAGGAAGGGTTCTCTTTTCTCCATACCCTCTCTAGCACTTGTTATTTGTGGACTTATTAATGATGGCCATTCTGACTGGTGTGAGGTGGTATACCTCATAGTAGTTTTGATCTGCATTTCTCTAATAATTAGTGATGTGGAGCATATTTTCATGTGCTTGTTGGCCACCTGTAGATCCTCTTTGGAAAATGTCTATTCAGGTCTTTTGCCCATTTTTCAATTGGGTTGTTGGCTTTTTTGCTGTTGAGTTGTATAAGTTGTGGTATATTTCAGAGATTAAGCTCTTGTTAGTTGCATCTTTGAAACTGTTTTCTCCCATTCTGTAAGCTGCCTTTTTTTTTAATGGTTTCTTTTGCTGTGCAAAAGTTTGTCAGTTTGATTAGGTCCCACTGGTTTATTTTTGCTTTTATTTCTGTTGCCTTAGGAGACTGACTTGAGAAAAACATTGTACGGTTGATGTCAGAGAATGTTTTGCCTATGTTCTCTTCTAGGAGTTGATGGTGTCTTGTCTTAGTGTTTAACTCTTTAAGCCATTTTGAGTTTATTTTTGTGCATGGTGTGAGGGTGTGTTCCTGTTTCATTGATTTACATGCAGCTGTCCAGTCTTCCCAGCACCACTTGCTGAAAAGAATCTTTTTCCCATTTTATGTTCTTGCCTCCTTTGTCAAAGATTAATTGACTGTAGGTGTCTGGATTTATTTCTGGGTTCTCTCTTCTGTTCCATTGGTCTGTGTGTCTGTTTTGTACCAGTACCACACTGTCTTGATTACTGAGGCTTTGTAATAGTGCCTGAAGTCTGGGAGACTTATGCCTCCTGCTTGGTTTTTGTTCCTCAGCGTTGTTTTGGCAATTCTGTGTCTTTTGCTTGGTTGCAGTGCCCTAATTTTTTTTTTTTTTTTTTTTTGCTGACCCCTGAGGTGACTGGGGCTGCAGGTTGAGCCCACTCACAGGCCCCCAGTGGTGGCAGGCCATGCCTCCCTTGGCCTTGGAGATGACTACTGCAGTCTGTCCTTGTTGCCTATGGATCACATAAGAGGCACCATGTTGCACTTAGCTCCATGCTGCTCTTAGCCCACACAAGAGGTGCCCAGACACCCATAGCCTGCACAAGAGGCACCTGGTCTCCTGTAGCCTAAGCAACTAGCTTCTTGCCACCTGTAGCCTGCGCCAGAGGTGCCCTGCCCTCCGAGAGACCCCATGCGCGGGAGCAGGGAGATTCCTATGGTGGTCTGCCCCTCCTGCTCTAGCTCTCCCCAACAAAGGCACCTTGCTTTTCCCACAGGTCCAGACCTCCTCCTGGGTTCCCTCTGCCATAGTGTTCCACTCCCCAGCCCATAGCACACCTGTTCCCCAACCCATGGCACACCGTTCCTTAGCCCCTTAGGCTGTTCCCACACAGCCAACCCTAGTCCTCTCCCTAGAACTGACCTCCGGAGCCTGAATCTCAGCGCCCAGTCCCCGCCCAAGAGCTTCAGGCTGTGGTGTCCAGGGCAGTGGCCCAGTGCTGCTCTCATTCTACTTTGCCCTCCTCAGTCCAGCTGCTGCACTTTTTCTCGGCAACTTGAGGTCCCTCCGACTCGGTTGATCTTTCCTTCATTTAGGTGGCTTCCTAGGGTGTGGGTTCCTTTTCTCCTTCACAGCTCCCTCTCAGGAATGCTAGTCCCATCCTGATTATTTCTCTCTCTCTCTTTTTCTTTTGTTCAACCTGGTTATGTCTAAAGTTTCTTGCCCTTTTGAGAGGTTTAAGTTCTTCTGCCAGCATTCAGTAGATGTTCTGTGTGAACTGTTTTACATGTAGGTGTGTTTTTTTTGATGTGTTTGTGGGAGAAGGTGAGCATGACGTCTTACTCCTCTGGCATCTTGATCCTTCTTCCTTGGTTTTCACCTCTTAATCACTTTCCCTCTGTGGCATTATTAGAATATGAATGTATGTAGAAATGGGACCACCATTTTGGACCTAGCCTCACAAGTCATTCAGCTTATCCTGTGTCTCATTCTCTTGGTTCCAAGTGAGTGTGAAGCCCACCCATATTCAATGAGGTGGTTCACAGACCTCACTTTTTGATCAAGGTAAGGATTATATAGAGATGAGAATGTGAGATAGGATAGATTTTTTGAAAGTTCAGTCTACCACACTATATGATATCTAGATACCTATGAGATTCAGCTACTCAGGTCCCATAATTCAGTATGACTCAGGAATAAGTGAAATAGAATCTTAGCATTTACCTTCCTCACCCTACTTTCATTTTCATCCCTGTGGTCCTTCCCTTTAGTCACTTTCTATGGCTGTAGGACTAACAACCAAGTCGAATGTCAACCTTCATTCTTATGACATGTTGGAGGCCACTGAACAGCTGAACTCTGCAGAAAGCAAACAGCTGCTGACTTTCTAAGGTCCAGGGTCTCTTTCAAAGACAAGATAAGGGAGTTATGCACAAACTATGCTATTCTATAAGCAGCTGCACTATGCCCTAGAGGTATGCACCAGGGCTAATCATTTCCTTTGTTATTCACTAAGAGGTAGCTTTGTCATGCCTATGCCTGTTCCTGCTCACTAATCTACATACGGCACCTTCCTTAATAAAATTATTGTGGGCTAAAGCCCAGCACCCTTGTTCTGTGGAACAGAGTGCCTCTTGGTCCCCTACTTTCTAGATGTAAGAGTCTTATGCATTTTGTTATAGTGTGCCGTCCTTCTTCCAGAGTTCCCTGATGCCCTGCAGCGCTGGACACAGCAATATCACTCTGTGTGCGTGTGTGTGCTGGATGTCCAGATGCTTGGAAAAAGCAAAACTGAATATAGAAAGGTTATTGCTAATCAAATCCAACATGTTACCCTTGCTTTGAAAGAGTTTGATAATCAAGAAATAGTGTCTTCTTTTCATTGAAAGTAATAATCCTGGCTTAGATTTCAATGAAGATAGGAGTCATAATAAGCCACTTAAAGAAATCATGTAATTTTATGATTATGTTTCAGAATATGAAAAATGATTTTAGGATATGTAAAGTGATTTATCCAATCAATCTGTATTGCCAACTGTCTTTCCTTCAGAGGTATGTTGGGTATTGGGTCTACAATGGTCAATCAAACCTAAAATTATGCTTTTTCTTTTTTTTTCTATAGCTGCATCATGTGAAAGTTCCCAGGCCAGGGTTCGAACCTGAGTCATAGCAGTGACCCAAGCTGCTGCAGTGACAACACTGGATACTTAACCTACTGCGCCTAAAATGATGCTTTTCTAATGGAGCTTCTAGTCTATCAGAGATGGAGTTATGGGAATGGATAATGAAAGTCATCATATAAGTAAACACATAAGTGAACATACAATTACAAGTTGTGATAAATGAGGGGAAACAAAAAGACTGGGGTCCACACAAGAGAGAATTAAAAGTTCATTTAGATTAAATGAATCAGGGAAGGAATATTTAAGAAACTCTCATTTACTGATAAGTGATGATGGTAAATCATTACTAGTATGGCAAAACAGGAAGGAAAAGTTTCTTGACAGAAGAACTTTTTCACAGGCTCTGAGTCAGACAAAACTTTGTTAGATTTTATTTCCCTGTTTTCATTTATTGTTTTATTTTATTTCATGAAGTATAAAAGAAGAAAACATTGATGACTCAAGCAGAGAAGTGAGATCCTCACATATGCATTTAAGAAAGATCTCTGGCTGCTGCTCTACAGAAAATAGATCAGAACAGAGCAAGAATGGAATTGGCTCTTGCTAATACACTTCTGAGAATGAAAAAGAAAACCTGAGGAAATAATTTATCAGAAGAAGAAAAAAGGACCTTCTCAAATTTCCTAACTGCTTAGAAATTACTCAACCTATAATCTCATCTGAGAAGTATGTAGTATGGGTCTATACCTAATACTACAATAAGAAAATGCCCCATGCTACTTCTTGCATACTTTCTGAGTTCTTACTGCCTCCCTTTCCACATAACTGTTAATTATAAGTCTGGAGAAAGCCCTCCTCTCTTTAATTGTTGAAATCCTAAGCATCCTTCAAGTTGCAAATTAAATGCTTCCTCCTTGAGGAAAGGCTGATGCCCCTAACCAGGTATTTCCTCTTTCCTGACTCCAGCTCTCCTGGGCTTACTTTTACATTTCTTATGTCATTTTTCTATTGAGTGAAGACCTAAATTTACTTGTGCAGTACATTATTCTGGGTTCAGTTTGCTGTTGGAGACAGCAATGCCTACACAGTGTCTGAAGGAGAGGTGATATTCAATAAATATTGGATGAATGAAATAATATACAACTGAAATTTACATCTTGAAATAATCATAAAAATACATGATTTTCTATTTTTTTAAAGACTGGATTATTATGACTCTCTTTGTTTATAAGCCATCTCCCACAATCAATTTCATAGCATGTATTTTCAACAGTGCCTCTATAAATATTTATTAAATTAAATTAAATTTAAATACATTTTAAATTTATTTTAACAGTGATTAACTAGGATTTAATCAATAATATGCACTCTGTTCTTACTGCTATTCTAAAGGAATATTTGTATTGATAAAACTGCATTAAAATGATACAAACTCATACAAATTAAAATAAATTTTAAATATTATTGTCTACTCTTAGATATCATTTAGCTAAGTAAATTGGTTAAATTTGTGTCCTTTTATGAGTTTAAGTTATTCTATCAATCTCTTTATACCTTTAAGACTGTTTTTTTTATTTAAATCTTCAGTTCAATTGAATCACTAGGGGAATTACTTGCAGGTCTAAAATGATGAAGTATTGTGTAAAATTACTTAGCATTTAGAATCAAATCAATTCACATTTAAGAGATCAAAAAATAAAAAAAATGACAAATCAAGTAGTACTTCTACAATAGAAGCAATACAAAATATACTGCATTTAAAATAGAATAAGACATTTAATTCAGGAAGATATAAAATTCATGTGCTTATAAGCACTTTGAATGGCCCATAAGGAGTTTCTAAGTGACACATCCATAGACGATGTTATTGACATTTGTTCAGGGCTTGTTTAGTGTAATCTGAGCAGCACATAGATACTGCCTTGGCATCTACTACTGTAAGTGTTATGAGTGTAACTTATACTTCTTTCTGGTACTCACATTTTCCTCTAAATTTATTAAACTTAAAAGAGTGCTCCTGTTTATTCAGTAATACATAAGCAAATGAATAACAGGCTTATCGGGTCTCTTTAGAATTTCTTCCTTTTGCATAAGTGCCATTTGTAATAAATAGGTATCCAGCTCATAATTTCTAGTTATAGCCATTTCCACAGTTCAACTTTGTGATTTTATAATGGCATAAACATAGCAGTACTCAGTATGGTATAAAAAGAAACAGCTATTTAGTGGAATAAGGGCTGAAAAAAAAATGTAATAAGTCACAGTGATTCAAATCTCTTCCTGGTTCCCACACTCTCAATTATGTAATTTTGAACAATTTTTTCTATTATAATGAAAGAACATAAGAAAACCTGTTTTCTTCTTTTGTTAGTAATCATGTTAATGGATCAATTAACCTTCTTGTTTTGTTTCCTCTTCTCTTTCTACGGATTGCTTCCAAGTATAAGAAATGATATAGAATCGATATTCCACTGGGTCACGAGTATTGACTAAAGACTTATGTCAGTGAACTTATTTGGTGATTTGCTTTAAAATTATCATTATTATTCAGTTTTATTTTTATCTAGACTAACTGTAGATTAGTGTATTTGGAGGAAGGATTAAGTATTTTACCTGCTTGCCTTAGAAGTATGTAAAAGAGAACTCCTGGACAATATCAGGTAATAGATAATTAGTTTGGCACTTGACCAGAGTGAGGTCCAGGCATGAGTATTTTATTACAGACTAACACAAGTGAGCATTCAGCTGTTGGGTCAACTCAGATACCTGAAAAACAGCTACTCTGACACATTTACAACCTTGTGAACAAATTTATGCAATTTTACATCCCTCTGCTGATTTACCTGGAACGAGTATTATATCAGATAATGAATTTAACATATGAAACCCAGTAAGTGCTTTTGCATACTGTCACTTTATATTATATAGAAAGATTTGGCATTTTCTCACTTAGGCATGTCCACTGTCATGTGATCTTTATAATCAGAGATATGACCCTTCTTTTGGATTGAAAATTTCCCTTGATTAGTTTTTCTTTGAATATTATAATATTTAACCAGAGTATTTCTACCTCTGGTAAATACAGATATTATATTTTATTATATTCTACCTCGAGTAAATATAGGTATTAGCCAGACATCTTTGAAAATTCAGGCTCAAATGGCGATGTAAATACAGAAATTATTTCTTTTCTCGTTTTTGCACTTTAAAGGATAGATGAGGCTCTAATCAGCACATTCTCTGACATGGGGTTAGGACTGGGGTAAGAGTGGAGGTTGGAGTTGGAATGAATAAGGAGAGTAGCAAACAAAAGATCTTTTCTCTTTCAACATTTCATAATTTTTCTGAAATGATGACCCTGGTTATTCATTTAGATGTTGTAAGAGTCACCAATAAATCTAAAGTAAAGTAGCTAAACAAACACACTAATTTAGAAGGAGATAATGGAAGCAAAGTGTAGAAAAGACTAGCTAGAAAGTAAACTAAGAGGGGGTCAAATATTACAATTTCCAGAAGAAAATGACACAACATAAATCCATAGCAGTTGAAAGTCCTCATGTACAAATGAAAATTATTAGTAGGAATATGGAAGAAAGTTGAAACAGAAGTTGGAAACCCCTTTGAAAAGACAGGAAAAGAAAAGGGTTAAGACAAAAAAAAAGGAATGAAACAAAAAAGCTGAAATTTTAAGATAGGCTTGTTAAAGAGTGGCTTTGTTTGTAATATTCGTTAGTGAGACTGTTAGCCCTGTGATTTTTCACCTATCTTGTTGTTGGTATACAAAAAAAATAAAATGAGATTTAAAATTACTTGGATATATTTTATTTTAAAATAATCCCTGAATGTCATTCTTAATTTTTGTAATGAGCATTATGAATGAGAGGTCAAGGAGACAAAACTCTAGCATGTGAATCTTGGTTTCTACTCACCATTTCAAGATACTTAAGCTTGTATGCCCTAGTTTTTTTAATCTGAAAAACAAAGGGAAAAAAGAGGGCATAATAATATCCATATCTTAGAATTACTATGTGCTTTGAGTTAATACATGTTAAACTCTTGGAAAATAGTGATTACAACATAGTAAGTATTATCTTAGTTGTATTATTTTTGGATGGAATCTTATGAGGTAGTATTATTGTTCCCAAATTCAGACTCAAATTATTTTTTCTTTATAAGGAATATCAAAAAACTTATAAGTTATACAGGTATTTCTTTGATTTTTTAAAATCATGTTTATATTTGAACTGAGAGGAAGATGGTTTTTAAAAATTATTTAAATTACGGAGATGATGGGACAATCATTTCGAGGATTATTGTTGTAAATAACTGGACATTTTTCATCTGAACTCATTTTTCTTTATTTTAAATGTCTTTGCCCAGGAGTGGTCAGGGAACATGCTGGAATGAGTTCGATTAGAAATTGAAATAAATCTGCTAAAATTCATGTTGCTTTATCACATTCCTTCTATAATCTAACGTGCCCCAAGGAGTGATACCAGATGATTAGAATGGCTGGTTTATGAATGCAGCTGGTGTGGGTTTAACAGTTTAAAACTGCACTGAGAGCAGAAACCAACATTACATATGTTTTAGCTTAATCACATATGAGTTAGCTTAATCTCCTGATATGAGCTTAACTTATTTGGAAAGAGTTAATCAGAAGTCACTATGCATTCATGTATGCAACAATGATTGGCCATAGTATTAACTGACAAAAGTACATTATTGAGAAAGAATGTTCTATGCAGTTTTTGATTTTGGAATTCTCCATGTGACTAGCAATGAAAAGTTTTGCTTTCCCCCACAACAATAGTTTAAAAAAAGGCATGATTGTTAATACCAGTATTTTTGCTACTATTCCTTCCATTCAACCAACATTACAATAATAATAGCCATGACTGATTAAGTGGGTACTGTGATAGTCCCATGTTAAGAGCATTCAAAAATATAATTTCATGTAATCCTCATAAGAACTTTCGAAGGTCGTCACTAACAAGTCTACTTTGGGAGATGATAAAATTAAAAATCAGAGCTGTTATTAAAACAACGTCATTCAAATTTTAAGTAATAGAGTTGGGAGTTGAATCTAGTCTCATATGACTACCAAACCACATGGACTTTCTATTGTATCAAATATTCCCATAATTTTGTATTTCACATGGCTTTAACATTTCATTATAGAGATTAAGATGGTAGAGTAGGAGGATATGGAACTCATCTCCCCCCACGAACACATCAAAAATACATCTACCTGTGAAACAATTCTCACTAAAAACTAACTGGAGATTGGCAAAAAGACTAAAAACTAACTGGAGATTGGCAATGCTGTAAGAAAGACCACTGCAGAATCAGGTAGAAAGGGAAGAGAAGTGATCAGGTCAGGACCTGTGCAGCCCTGGGGGAAAACTCAGACAAAAATGAGATCAGCCCTGAGGGTGAGTGATTTGAGGGATACACTGGGTGCTCCAGTTCTCTGGTCTGACACAGCAAAGACAAGTAGATGAGTGCCCTTGGCTGGTTGGAGGGCTCTTGGCACTGACAAGAGATCAATGGGAAGCTTGGACTTGGTGCATGAAGACAGCATTAGTACTGGCTTCCTCCTGGGGCAAGGTGGAGAGGGTAGACTGAAAACTGCCCAGTCTCCTTAGAACTTCCCAGAGCATGCCCCAGCCTGAACTGAGTGAATGCTCCAGCTCTGCTTGCTTCATATTGCAGCTCTGCACTGTGGACTGAATGCTACCATAATTAGGGAGAGAGCTCAGCCATGGAATATAGAGGTGACCCAGACCTGGGTCAGTATTTGAGCATGGCATGGGCAATGATTACTGGCACTTACATAGGCAGCAGCACATCAGCAGTAGTTCCTGTGGCTGACTGGATAAAGAAAAAACAAAAAACAAGACCTATCTATATGCTGCTTACATGACACTCACTTCAGAAGGGCAGTATAAAATGCCAAGAGATCAATAAGAGGACATGTTAACCCTCCTTAACATATATGTATACAAGAGTACTAAATATGTATAGCAAATAATAATAGAACATAAAGGGAGAAACTGACAATACTACAAATTAATAGCAGGGGACCTTTAACATGCCACTGATATCAATGGTCAAATAATATAATAAGGCAACAGTGATCTTAAATGATGCAACAGACCAGTTGGATTTAATACATATCTATACGACATTCCATCCCAAAACAGCAGAATGCACATTCTTTTCAAGTACACGTGGAATACACTCCAGAATATATCATGTGCTATGTCGCAAAATAACATCCAACATACTTAAGAGGACAGAAATTATATCAAGCATTTTTCCTACCACAACAATACAAAATTAGAAATCAAAAGTAAGGAAAGCACAAGCACATGGAGACTAAATAACATGATACTAAAAACCAATGGGTCAATGAGAAATTCAAAGAGCAAGTCAGAAAATATCTTGAGACAAATGAAAACACTTCAAAATCTATGGAATTCAGCAAAAACAGTTCTAAGAGGTAAGTTTATAGGAATACAAACCTTCTTCAATGGAATACTACTCATCCATAAAAAGAACAAAATAATGCCATTTGCAATAACATGGATGGAACTAGAGACTCTCATACCAAGTGAAGTAAGTCAGAAAGAGAAAGACAAATACCATATGATATCACATATCTCAAATCTAATATATGGCACAAATGAACAGAAAAGAAAATCATTGACATGGAGAACAGACTTGTGGTTGCCAAGGAGGAGGGGGATGAAGTGGGATGGACTGGGAATTTGGGGTTAAAAGATGCAAACTATTGCCTTTGGAATGGATAAGCAATGAGATCCTGCTGTATAGCACTGGGAACTGTATCTAGTTACTTATGATGGCGCATGATAATGTGAGAAAAAAGAATGTGCATATATATGTGTGACTGGGTCACCTTGCTGTACAGTAGAAAATTGACAGAACACTGTAAACCAGGTATAGTGGAAAAAATTAAAAATCATTAAAAAAAGAAGAAAAACCTTAAATAAACAACTTGATTTACCATCTAAAGGAATTAGAAGACTTAAAAAATCCAAAATCAGCAAAATGAAGGAAATAATAAAGATTAGAGATGAAATAAATTAGTCTGAAAAGACCAATTACTAGCAGTAATAAAACTCCCAGCAAAGTCCAGGACTAGAGAGTTTCATGGGGGAATTCTACCAAACATATAAAGAGAAGCTAATACCTATCCTTCTCATACTATTCCAAAAAATTACTAAATAAGATGAAACACTCCCAATTTGTTCTGTGAGACCACAATTCCCATGATACCAAAACCAAAGACCCTACAAAATAGGTAGTTATAGATCAATAATGTTGATGTATGAGAAGCAAAAATGCTCAATAAAATATTAGCTTACCAAATCCATAATATTTATAAATATTTATATATTTATAAAAAGGATAATATACCATGATCATATGGGACTTATTCCAGGGATACAAGGATGTTTCAATATTCACCAATCGATGTGATGCACTACATTAACAAAGGCAAGAAAAAATCATATGATCAAATCTCAATAGATACAGAAATAGCATTTGATAAAATTCAGCATCCATACATGATAAAAACTCTCATCGAAGTTATAAAAATTGCATAATATTAAGAATATTAGGTAGTTTTTAAATGACCCAGAATAAATCTGTTGATTATTAACAAGTCTAATGATAAATCAATTAATGAATAAAGTAATCACTAAGTTCTAAGCTGAAAAAATATTTGAGGTTATATCATATATGAGTCTGCTAATAAAGCTCTTTCCAAATGAAAAAAATTCATTATTTATGGTACCCATAAATGAAGTATTCTCCAAAGTGCTTTCTATATAAAGCCTAATACATTTTTATGATTTTACTTTTCTGATTTGTTTCTAGATTTTCAATATAGGATTTCTATAGTCCCTTCACCACCGAATATTATCATGGAGTCTGCTAAATAACTGGTCTTTCTCAGACTAGAGAAATAAAGGAACTAGGCTCTATGTACTAGCCTAAAGGCAGTATTATATATGATTTTAAGACTCCTAATCTCTCCTCAATAAACCCCTGTGTGGACTGGATGTTTTCACTCACCCATCAAAATTCATATGTTGAATCCTTAACCCCGATATAATGATATCTGGAGAACAGGCCTTTACGAAGCAGTTAGAGTTGGATGAAGTCATGGGATTTGTGCCCTTGTAAGAAGGGACATTAGAGAGCTTATTTGTTCTCTCTCTCCCCTCTATCCTCTCCCTCTCTCTCCCCACATACCCGAAGTGATGACACATGCAATCCAGGAAGAAAGCTCTCATCAGAATATGACCATTACTGGCATCTTGATATCTGATTCCAGCCTCCAAAATTGTGAGAAAATAAATTTTTGTTTAACCCATTCAATTTGTGGTATTTTTTTTTTTTTATGGCTGTCCAAGCAGGCTAAGAGCTAAAATCTGGATGCTTCTTCTGGCATTTGAATGTCCATTAATTTTAAACTTAAAATATCCTAACTTTGGGAATAAAAAACATTAAAATAAACATTGTCAAGAAGATATCTTAAGACAGCACAGGTGCATCTTTGAACACCCATGGCAATTAACAACTGGAGTACTAGCTATTTACCTCAGTTTGTGATACTGTCTTAGCCAAAGCTGAGTAGTTCATCAGCAAACCTGCTTAAAACCTAAATTTTCATCTTTTAAAGTCTACTCATTAGGAAAGAAAAAGACAGTGTATGTTTAAAGGGAGTTTTAAAAATAGTGAAAAAACTTTTATTTATTTTGGAGAATGGTATAGTTTAATAGCTAATACTAATAAGCCTTAGGAAATTTTAGGCAAAAACTAAACTAGATTTCTATTTCATTTACCATATGAAAATGGTCTTGATATATCTTTAAACTTTAAAAAATTCAAGGCATTTAAAATAATAGGGGGAGTTCCCATTGTGGCTCAGCAGATTAAGAACCTGACATAGTGTCCATGAGGATGTGGGTTCAAATCCCTGGCTTCATTCACAGGGTTAAGAATCTGGTGTTGCCACAAGCTGCAGTATAGGTTGCAGATGGGGCTTGGATCTGGCATTGCTGTTGCTATGGTGTAGGCTGGCAGCTGTAGCTCCAATTCGATCCCTAGCCTGGGAACTTCCATATACCACAGGTACAGCCTTATTAAAATAATAATAATAATAATAACAGGTAATACTCATGTAGTTCTTACTGTTCTAGGAATTGCTCTCTACATACTTACTTTTCACTGAAACCCTGAAAGGTTTCATACAAACTCATACAAATAATAAACACTAGATGAAAAGTATATAATTAAATTCTCTGTAGAGGTCTATGGATTGTGTGGTATTCAGAAAAGACAAAGCTCAGCAGAGGTTGAAAAGTTCATAAAGATCTTAGTCATAGTAGTGCTAGAATACCAGTTTTTCTTTAAAGAAAAGAGACTGTCTAGTAGGGGAAGAAAAATACTGGCATAAATATCTCTATAGAAGAAAGTGTGGTATATGCTTATGGAATATTTGTAATGTTAACCATTAAGTCATTAATTTTATGCATTTTTTTATTCTTTAATTATAACAGGCACTAGACAAAACTTTTGTCCCATGAGTAAGAATATGATTTTCAAACAAATCCCAGATCATTGTTTCTGTCAGAGTCAATGTTATTTTCTAAGTCAATGCTGAAACTAATGGCTTCATAATGGTATTTTTACAGGCTTTGCTTATTTAAATAATGTCATAGCTATTAAATTATTACATTGGATCTGGCAGATGAAAGTATTTGTGTTTTGCTTTACAAATTTGTTTATATCAAAGGCTGCTTCTTCAAAAAATAATGACCTTAGAGTGGGTGATCATGTCATCCTTTTCTAAATGGTCTATGTTTCTCATGCATAATCTGAAAGGTCAGAGTTATTGGCTTAAATGCAGAAAAAGTCACAACTCATTCTGAAATATCTAGGTGAAATTTCATATATTTTGGTGAAAACACATGGGATAAACCATATGTAAACAGTTATAAATGAGGGGAGTGCTTATACTGAGGGGCAGTACAGGTAGTTACAGATAGATTTATACCTATCTTTGTCCTCCTTCTCCACCCTCCTTCATCCTCCTCTTTGCTCTTTCCTCCTTGTCCTTCTTCTTTGTGTCTAATCTAAGTTTCTGTTATCTGAACTTCTACTAGTTTTATTGTTGTCAGAGGTTAACTCTACAAAATGCCCCCTCTCCCAGTTAGATGTGAGAACTCCTCAGGCTGTGGCTTTATCTGTGCCCCGTAAAACTGACTTCTCACCTGCTATGTTCCTGCCATCTTGCCTTACCATTCTTCTAGGTAGCCAAACAGAAAAACTATCTTCCGTCATTAATCACCAGAGTGACCACCATGTTGATTTTGGAGAAACACTGTTAGCCTCTAGAATAGTACTCTTTTCTGTAATTTCCTACACATTGAGACCAGATCTAATTTTTAACAGGGTTTATAGAAGGTTAAGGGATAATGTAAAGAGACTATATAAGACAGTAATCTATAGCTACTACCCAGGCTCAGAGCCATGTCTTATTACCAAATGTCTCCATGTGAGAGGGCCTGCTTACGTCTCATGCTGGGGACTAATTCAAGAAACAGGTGGCAAACTATTGGGTCTAGGATAGCCATGCCAACCTCAGTCCAGTCTCTTTCCCATCTTTATTTACCAAAGATTAAAATAACCATGGTATCTAGACCCATATACTTAAAGTTACTTAATACATACGTTTGTATATCACCAGCTTCCATATAGAATTTGAGATCATTTAAAAATATAAGCAGTCTAAATCAAAATTTTAAAAAATCAGGTTAGAGAAAATGACAGAAGAAATGAATGAGAGAAATGGGGAAAATAGTACACAGATATACACAGTAACTTCTGAAAGTTAAGCCACAAATTTGGCCATGAGTTTTCTGTTAGGCAAAAAAAAGTTATCAAGAGAGGACAAAAAAAATACATAGAAGATCTGTGAAGAGATTCCTTTGGAAGTGAGAAGGGGTAGGAGGCTGCTGTAAAGAGGTGGGGAAGGATTTACCCAGAATTCAGCATTGGTGGCACCTGGGGAAATGTGATTCCTTAGGGAGGAAAGAGCACAGGGCTTTCTAAAACACTGGTGACATTCTACTTCTTAAACTAGGTGGTAAATTTACAAGTGACCATTGATTTCATTATTCTAGAAACTATATAGTTTATATTTGTATGTAAAATTCACAATAAGAAGATTAAGGCTTTAAGAAAGAAAGTAAGAGATAGGAAAAAATACCCCAAATATTTCCCAAATATACGTGATGTAGCAATATTTCTGTTGGACAAATAAAAGTGTTGGTTAGCAAATGAAAAGAGGTAAATTAAGCATAATAAAAATAATAATTCACTTAGAAGATATAATATTCCATAGCATAATTTTTGATTTATTAGTTCTTAAACTGCTCCAGTGAGTGACAGATATTGAGAAAAACTGAAGATTTATAGTAGGTTTTTGGAAAATCAAACAGTACTTTTTTTCTTGTTACACTACATTGGGGGCAATAGTCATGTGTGTTGGGTAAGTATTATAAGAGATGACGGAGAAGTATTTTCAGTAGAATGTTGTAATGATAACTATTACAATTATATAATATTAGGTAGTTGCTTTTGCAAAAACTTCTTGAAGTGGATAAATTAACAATTACTATAACTGAGTCCAATTTATATTTTCCTATTATGTACAAAATAAGAATAAACAGTCAAAGCAGAAGATCATGTCATAACGTGCCCTAAATTAAAAACCCAAAGAATATTCTTCTGTTCTTTTAAAGGCTTAGTTGGTAATGCAGAAAGAAAAAACAAATTCAGGAAGGTGACTTTAAAAGTTTTTGATCATCTCAATTAGATAGCAAAATACATTATTATTAATAAGTACCAATTTCATACCACAGATATGTCTTAGGGCTTAGTGTGGATTTCATTTGTTTCAGAAAATGGGAATGTGAAGTAGATAGCAAATAAGTTAAGCAACGAAATTTAGGAGATCTTTAAGATTAAAGTTAGTTGGTTATGCATATTTTAGTGTTAGTCCTAAATGGAAGACAAACAAAGGATGATGGTTAGCACTACCCCAGTCTCCCAGCCGTCTTTACTTTTGCTATTTGTTGCACTGTGGGGCTCTTCGTAGAAGTGCCTGGACTTCCACTATCAGGAGAGATGATGTTACTAAGAGAGTAGATCTTAAACTTCTCACCATAAGAAAAAAAGCGTGTAACTGTATCGTGATGGATGTTACCCAGATTTATTGTGGTGATCATCTCACAGTATATACACATATTGAATTATTATTTCATATACCTGAAACTAATATATGTTAACTATGCCTCAAGAAAATTACATACATGTTATTTAATAACAAAAAATATTCATATCTATTCCTGATTACTTAGGAACACATTAAATATCACTTATAAACATCTATCTATATGCTATTTATAAACATGGAATTTCTGAACATATACAAGTCATTTAACTCCTTTAGGAAAATGTTACCATTTCTTTCTATAGGCTTTATAAATACACTGCTAATAATTTTCAATTATACTATCAATTGCTCAGTGTTTACTAGATGCCAAACACTGTGCTGAACATTTTACATGAAGGATCTCAGCTAATCTTCACATCATGTAAAGAGGGCACAATCACTATCCCAGATAGAGAGATGGGGAAACTGAGGCTTGAAGAGGTTTTATATTTTGCTCATGGCAATACATCTAGTAAGTGGTGTAAAATTTTAAAACCAAATCATTCGGAAAATTTTAAGTAATTTTAAAAAAGTCTAACATGTAGAGAAGTGTGCAAAATGATGAACACATAGCAGAATGAATTCTTACAAATTAAACACACTCAGATAATGTCCATCTAGAAAAAGATAGAGAATATTACCAGCAGCCCCAGATGCCTCTTCTAGGCCCCTTCACTATGTTCCTCTAGGGTAAACACTAGCTTTACTCACCATAAACTAGTTTGCCTAATTTTGAACGTCATGCAGCTGTAATTAGAGAGCATGCATACTTTTGGGTCTGACTTCTTTTGCTCAACACTATTTCTGCTGTGCTGTTGGGTTCAGCTATAGTTCTAATTGTCATACAGAATTCCATTTTATGTATAAACCCCAGTTTATTCATTCTACAGTAGGTGGCATTTGGGTTGTTTTCAGTTTGGGGCTACTACAAATAATGTTGCTCTAAACATACTTTTTTTTTTGTCTTTTTGATATTTCTTTGGGCTGCTCCCACGGCATATGGAGGTTCCCAGGCTAGGGGTCCAATCGGAGCTGTGGCCACTGTCCTACGCCAGAGCCACAGCAACGCGGGATCTGAGCTGCGTCTGCAACCTATACCACAGCTCATGGCAACGCCAGATCCTTAACCCACTGAGCAAGGGCAGGGACCGAACCCACAACCTCATGGTTCCTAGTCGGATTCATTAACCACTGCGCCACGATAGGAACTCCTAAACATACTTTTATATGTCTCTTGGTATACAGATTTCTGTTAGCTCTGTATTTAAGAGTAGAATTGCTGGGAATGTATATGTTCACCTTCATATCCTAGATTTCAAAGTGATTTTACCACTTTCCATTTTTCCATATTTAACTACAATTTATAAGAGTTCCTGTTGCTCTGGAAATTTTGCCATTGTGTTTTACAATTGTCAGTAGAATAGAAATTTTTTTTCCTTGTATTTGTTCATTACATGTATTCTGTTATGTACTTCTTATAATTAAAAAATGCTCTACAGCCCTATCTGCATTTTTTAATTTCTAATTTTGTGTTCATACATTTTTATTACTATTACATTAATAGTTTTGTCCATTACTGTTTTGATTCATAGCAAAACATAGATATGGAGGTTATTTATCATTCTTCTGTTTTTGAAATTTAAAAAATCAATATTTTCTTCCTTCATCTTTATTAATTCTTGGTCTTTCTCGAGTTTATTTTCCTAACTTCATTAGCAGAATGCTTACTTTATTTTTATTATAATAGTTAAGTTGTCTCTGCTGATGGAATGAACAAGTTGAACAGAATTCTACTGGAGGGACTGATTATAAAAGATTTTTTTCAGTCAAAAAGAAAAGAGAGAGAGAGATGAATAAGGAATTAATTATCCTTTTCCTTTCCCAGGACGTTGCCATGTCTGCATGTGTGGATGATAAGTGTGATTTTAATCTTGCAACCAGGAGGGCATTTAACCTCAGGGAAAATTGCAGAGTAGAAGATTAAAGATACCTTGGTCTCCTCTGACATCAAGAAACACTGCATTTCTTTCAACCTTCCTCTTATTAAAGACCAAGAAAAAAGAAAGAAATCTTTTCCCTGATTTTTGCACTGTTTTGAGTTCTGCTTTCTGTTATTGGCCAAAGCATCCTGATTCTCTACCCACATCTTTATTCGCTTTTGTTTTGCTTGAATTACAAGAGACTGAGAAGCCTGATGAAGTATCCTACTACTGTTCTTACTTTCAGTTCTTTTCCGAACCCAGTTTTTGATTTGTGTAATTCTGCGTTTTGTTAATTCAGCTTGAAGTTTTGTGAGTTATAATTTCATGTCATAAACTTATATTGTTCTCCCCATTACATCCTTTAAAAATCTAACTGATGATTGTGTATCCAGCTTCTTAAGTATTATTTTCCTTTTACGTGATGGCTCAATTACTTTTTTCAAATGTTGTTAAAAGGTACACTGTAATATAATATTGTTATGTTTTAATGTATAATAAATATAACACTCACTTCTGTTTTTACATCATCATTTCCCTTTTCCTGTGTACAGAAAGATCTTGATAGGCTTTTCTGGAGCAGTTAGTTTGGCTGTTCTTTTCCAGGACAAACATGGAAGACATCTTTTCAGCTACTTTACATGTGATGTAAAACTTGGGCGAGGAGTTCCCGTCGTGGCGCAGTGGTTAACTAGGAACCATGAGGTTGCGGGTTCGGTCCCTGCCCTTGCTCAGTGGGTTAACGATCCGGCGTTGCCGTGAGCTGTGGTGTAGGTTGCAGACGCGGCTTGGATCCCGCGTTGTTGTGGCTCTGGCGTAGGCCGGTGGCTGCAGCTCCGATTCGACCCCTAGCCTGGGAACCTCCACATGCCACGGGTGCGGCCCAAGAAATAGCAACAAAAACAACAACAAAAAAGACAAAAAAACAAAACAAAACTTGGGCGAATGTAGAATGTGTAGCTTAAAGTTTGTTCCTGATGTATTTGTAGTTATGTCCTCCCTTTTCTTCTGGCATTTAAAATTGTAGGGAAGAGGTCCCAGTTCAGTTTAAATGCTCTTCATTGTAGGTTACATTCCCCCCCCCCCCACATCTAGTCTGGTTGCCTTCTTACTTTCCACCAAGGAGCATCCATATGTACTTTACTCCTAAGATATTACCACTTTGGGTCTTTGTATTCACCTCTGTTTTTTTTTTTTTTTCCTCCTATTAATGTTTCTTTTCAGTATTTCTTCTATTCTCTTCTAAAGAATCATTTATCAGATTTGGATCCTGGTGTGCTGTCTTCCAATTTAATACCGTCTCTATTATTTCATCTTCATTTTCTTTCTTCTGCAATCTGGAAGAGAGCTTCGAAGTGGTTCTCCAGGCATCTAACTTAATTTTCTACATTAGCAAGTTGTCTTTGTCTTCTTATAATTAATGTTAAACTTGTTTTATAAAACTTATAATTATAGCGTTTTTCCGTTTCTTTTTCTGCTCCAATTTTCCCCTGTTTGCCAGTCCTTCTTTTTCTTATTCCTTTGAACAACATACTGAAAAGAAGCATTAATAGAAAAGAAATTTCAAACTAATCTAATGATTTAAAGAGGCTACACATAAAGAGTAAGATACCAACATCTGGACATACCCTGGAGAAAAAGGAAATAACACAATCATTTTTTTTCTTTTGTTTTTTATTTTGGAATTAAGTTACTTGAATATTGCTGAAAGAAAATTGACAGACTGCATTATTGTTCTCAATTCTCTACCCTTTCTTGCATCTATTCCCTTGCCCTGGCCTCATAATCATAGTCATAGATGGCATGCACTGCCCCATCTCATCTCTAGGCTTAGCTAGGAGGCCTACTTTGGCCAATTATATATGGATGAAAGTCGTACTGTGTATTTTAAGACAAGGACTTAAGATCTCACATGTTTCTGCTTTTTCTCTTCCATCTCTGCCAGGTCCATGAAAAGAATATATCACAGATGTTCTCATATGGCCTATTGTTCCCCTGATGGGGATAAAAGAAAGATGTGGAGCCAGAGACACTCCAGCTAAATAATGGACATACAGTGACAAAAAGAGCTTCCCCTCTGAGCCCAGCTTTGGCCACTCGGAGTCCAGTGAATTTGCAGATGCATGGACAATAAGAATACATTACTCTTATTGGGATAATTTGTTAAACAGCAATAGCTAGCAAATACAATAATTTTTTTTCTATTTCCTCCAGTGAATCATTTTAAAAGTGACAAATGTTGGCAAGTTTATGGAGAAAAGGGAACCCTCATGCACTGTTGGTGGAAATGTACATTGGTACAGCCACTTATGGAAGCAGTACAGAGTTTCCTTGGAAAACTAAAAATAGAACCACCACCATATAATCTAGCAATCTCACTCCAGGGCATATATATGGACAAAACAATAATTCAAAAAAGATACATGCACCCCAATGTTCATAGCAGCACTATTTATAATAGCCAAGACAAGGAGACAACCTAAATGTCCATCAACAGATGAACAGATAAAGAAGATATGGTATATATACACAATGGAAAACTATTTGGCCATAAAAAAGAATGAAATTTTGTCATTTCCAACAACATGGATGGGCATGGAAGGTATTACACTAAGTGAAATGTCAGATAAAGAAAGACAAATACTGTATGATATCACTTACATGTGCAATCTAAAAAATAAAACAAACTAGTGAATATAAGATAAAAGAGACTCACAGATATAGAAAACAACTAGTGGTTACGGGGGGAAGGGGCAAGAAGGGGTAGTGTATTAAGAGGTACAAACTACTACATATAAAATTAAATAAGCTACAAGGATATATTGTACAACACAGGGAATATAGCCAATATTTTATTTTATTTTTTTGCCTTTTTTTTTTTTTTTTAAGGGCCATCCCTGTGGCATATGGAGGTTCCCACACTAGGGGTAGAATCGGAGCTGTAGCTGCTGGCCTATACCACAGCCACAGCAATGTCAGATCCGAGCTGCATCTGCAACCTATTCCACAGCTCAGGGCAATGCCAGATCCTTAACCCACTGAGCATGGCCAGGGATCGAACCTGCATCCTTGTGGATGCTAGTCAGATTCATTTCTGCTGAGCCACAAAGGGAACTCCATATTTTATAATAACTATGAATGGTGTATAACCTTTAAAAACTGTGAATCACTATGTTGTACACCTGAAACTTATATAATGTTGTACACCAATTATACTTCAATTAAAAAAATCTCCCAGGGAGTTCCCGTTGTGGCTCAGGAGAAACGAATCAGACTAGTAATCATGAGGATGCTGCATCAAGATAATTCCTGCGACTTTTGTGTAATGCTCCTCCCATTTAACCACAGTCCTACACTGCACTGAGTTCAGGTTCCAATGTCTCTGGATTAACAACTGTAAAAAGAATGGGCAAGGGAAGAAGGAAAACTATGATGCACCAAAATGGCAATTACTAAGAATAACTGGAATAAGAATTGCTATCCAGACACTCTCCAAATGGCTGACTTCTGTCCCCCGTTGGGCTGAAACTCATGCCTTTGTATTTCTACCTCACTTAGTTGTCCCAGCGGCTGCTCCAAAATGGGAGTGCTCATGGCCAAGGCAGTTCTCTCCAGCTGAAGAAGACTGGTAAGAAGCCAAAAGCTGGAAGCTATCTGCTGACCTCACTCCTAGGGACTGGGCAGTGACTTCTACCAAATTCATCCTCTTAAGCTGGTAGCTCCCCCTACACTCATTTTTCCTTACCTCTCTAAATCCCTCCTACCTTCTAATATGTCATTTTACCCTTCTATAATATCTGGTATGATTTTTCATGAAAAGAAACTGGAATTGCTCAAAGTCTATGCAGAGACTTTGATCAGCAAATAATTACTTGACGCCTTGGTTCCCTTTAGTTATCAAATTTCATTGGCATATCTAACATATTTGACATTTGAAATGAGTCATTGTTTCACGTCTCCTCCTCTACTGAATAAAATAACTTAGTAAATTAAATGAAATAAATACTAATGGATTTTTATTTTCATTTTGTTATTTTGAAATATAGTTGATGTACACCATTAAGTTAGATTCAGATAACTGCATAGTGATTTGACATTTGTGTACATTATGAAAGGTACCATGATAAGTCTAGTAATCATCAATAATATATTTATAAACTGAACTTCATATATATGAGCATGTCATCTTAAAAATATAAAGAAATTTAAAATAATTAAAACAAAGATAAACCAAAACCAAAAATGGAAAAAATAAAAATATAAGGAAAAACAAACAACATAAAATAATTACAAAGTATAAAAAAAGAACAAAAGCACAATTAATTCAATAGTTATCAAAATTGCAAACCAGATCAAACTTTAATCTTTTGTTATAGTCTTATATAATAATTCTGTAAATAACGGTTTGGTAACTAATAAGTGAATTATAATAAAAAACCAAAACAATTGCAAGAGCTAAAATTTAGGCAACTACTAAGTCATAACTCTAATGTAACATTTTGTCTTTATACTTATTCATTATTTTGAAAACAAATAGCACAGTCTTTTAAAAGGTTAAATATATGACCCAGCAATTCCACTCCTAGGTATTTATGTGACAGAAATGCAAACATATCTCTCTAAAGACTTGTACACAGATGTTCATAGCAGTATTATTCATAACAGCCAAAGAGTAGAAACACTCTAATGCCCATTAACTGGTGAATGGATTAATAAAACTTGGTATGTTATTCATGGGCCATTATTTGACAATAAGAAAAAATGATGTACTGATGCATGCTACAACATAGATTAACTTCCAAAATACTATGCTAAATGAAAGAAGCCAAATGCAAAATATTACGGAGTGTATAATTCTACTTATTTGAAAAGTCCAGAAAGGCAAATCTTTAGAGCTGGAATGCAGATCATTAGTTGCCTGTGATTGGGGTGGAAATGGGAATTGAGTGCAAACGGTTAGGAGAGAGTTTTAAAGGTGATGAAAACGTTCTAAAATGATATTGTGGTAGTAGTTACATAACTCAGCAAATCTTTTAAAAAACACTGTATACTTAAATGAATGATTTTTATGCTGTGGAAATTATACCTCAATAAAGCTATTAAAAATCACACAAACACCGGAGTTCCCTTGTGACTCGGTGGGTTAAGGATTCAGCATTGTCACTGCAGGGGCTCTGGTCCCTGCTGAGGTGCAGGTGTGGGTTTGATCCCAGGCCTGGGAACTTTAACATGCTACAGATGAGGCAAAAAAAAAAATCACACAAATACCAATTAAAGTGAATAAATTAAAATTTAAGTAACTGAATTTCATAATTTATTAAATTTCATTTTTACAGTCACTGTATCATTATCTAGTTTGAATCTACTACTAAAACACAGAAATATACAAGAAGGAATTGAAGACAAAAATGGCAGCTTAAGTGAGCATAGATGGTTCTAGACCATTTAAATTTAAGCTTTAAATGAATGCAGGACACTGAACCTGCCTGTATCCAGCAGACACTATAACTAATATTCCTCTTGTTCAACTTCTTGTTGAACACAATGTTTATTTAATGACAAATAATTAAAATGTGCTCATTTAAAACTTCTGTTGTTAAAACAATAGTTTTCACAGCAAACTGTCCATAACAGAGTACATCATATTAACAGATAAAAAGAGAAAGAAAACATTTCAGTAGAAGTCAGAATATAATTTTCTAATTAAATTTGATATCCTACTTTAAAAATGTAGTATAATAGTAATAGATGGACATAATTTAAATATAAAAAATAGTTTTGCCCTCAAAAAGAAAGCCAACATTTAATGCTTATTTACTAAAAGAACCATTACTGTAACTTTTATGGTGATACTTGGAAATACCATTAGAAAGTAATGAAAGAAAAAAAGTATAAGGTCTACCTACAAGGTATAACATATATATAATTATATAAGCTAGAATTATTTCTAGATTACAAAACTGGACTATTAACCAAGAAAATCTAAGAACATCAAATAATTAGTCACTAGGAAAATTTAGAGTGATAACTACTTTGAAAATTATTAAGAAAAAGAATGTCTCTATATGCAAAAATATAATTGGAGGAATTTTCCCTTTAAAATTTGAACTCCAGGAGTTCCCGTCGTGGCGCAGTGGTTAACGAATCCGACTAGGAACCATGAGGTTGCGGGTTCGGTCCCTGGGCTTGCTCAGTGGGTTAACGATCCGGCGTTGCCATGAGCTGTGGTGTAGGTTGCAGACGCGGCTCGGATCCCGCGTTGCTGTGGCTCTGGCGTAGGCCGGTGGCTACAGCTCCGGTTCAACCCCTAGCCTGGGAACCTCTATATGCTGCGGGAGCGGCCCAAGAAATACCAACAACAACAGCAACAACAACAACAACAAAGAAAAAGAAAAAAAAAAAATTTGAACTCCAAACATAAAATATCTGGAAATACGCCAAATGTTAAATATATAATACCTAAATGAAATTAAGGAAAAAACTTTTCTGAGAGACATAAAGGATTATTGAAATAGATATAAATATACTCTATATTCTTGAGTAGGGAGAATCAATATTGCAAAGATATCAATATATCTAAATTTATTTATAAATTCAATATGATCCTAATTATTAATATAATTCCTATATGATATTTTACTGATAATCTAATGTAAGACTCATCTGGAGGAACTGATATGAAAGAATATTCAGAATTCTGAAAGAGAATAATAACAAGGAACTAGCCTTACCATTTCTAAAATATATGTAATAAAGCAACAAAAGCTAAAATTTCTAGGTCTTTATAAATGAATAGACAGCAGCAAAACACAATCTAGGAACAGCCTCAAACATATATGCAAATTAAATTTATAACAAAGAGACTAAATAGAAAAAATTTAAGTAAACCTGCATCTTTATCTCATTCTCCACACCCAATACTTACTCATTTAAAACAAAACCTCAAAATTTCTAGAAGAAAACAATAACTTTATCATTTTAGAGCAAGAAGAGACTTCTTCAGTGTTCTTGAACCTAGAATTCATAAAGTGTTCATGAGAATCCAAGGAAAACCATTCATCTAAACAAAATGAACTTCTGTCTGGTGAAAATAATTGTCAACAAATACAACTGACATTTTTTTGGGGGAAAACTGCAATACTATGGCAGAAAAAAAGAAGTCTAATTTCCTTGATTTATAAAGAGCTCAAACAAATGTCATCATTGCAATCAAAATCAGATCGTTTAAATGAGCAACAATTAGGGGCATGCATTCAATAAAAAAAAAAATGGACCATGACAAAAGAAGGTGACCCAAATGTTAATAATGGTCATTTTCATTGTTTTCACTTTTGTATTCCACATTATGCACAAAAGATTTTATTCTGCATCTTGGGTTGCCTTCCTTAAAATGTCCCTGCTTCCTGAATTTTTTGAGTTGCTACTTTCTCATTTTTGTTGTTGATTACAAAACAACTGAAGCATAAGAAACACATGTTTTCTCTATAACTGTTTTTAATTAAATTTTTGGTAAAACAGAGATGATTGTAATTACTCTTTCATTCTCTTTAAGAATCTTTTCATGCTTCCTCAGTTTCTCAGATCACTTCTGGGAAACATGAACAAGAAAGAGGAAGCTTTATTAGCTGGTGGCTGACTGTCTGATTAGGAGCTGCCTAGGCTCTATCTGGAGCAGATTTTTTTTTTTTGGTCTTTTTTTGGCTTTTAGGGCTGCACCCACAGCATGTGGAGGTCCCCAGGCGAGGGGTACAACCAGAGCTGCAGCCACCAGCCTACACCATAGCCACAGCAACACCAGGTGTGGGCCATGTCTGCAACCTACCTCACAGCTCATGGCAATGTTGGATCCTTAACCCACTGAGTGAAGCCAGGGATTGAACCCACGTCCTCATGGATATTAGTCGGGTTTGTTAACCGCTGAGCCACAACGGGAACTCCCCTGGAGGGGATTATTTAAAGAACAGATTGTAAAGAGTTTATTTTCAAAGAAACTTCCCCAGTCTATTTGCCATTGGCTTCTCTTCTTCATGTCTGAAATCTCTACCCATAGGGTAAGGAGTAGGCACTCATAAAAATCATAGATGTCCTTCAGGAGACCCAGTACCCTAAAATTTTATGTAAACGTTTGGTGCTCTTTTTATCTGTTCATTTCTTTTCCCAAGGGGAAAGGAATCTGATGCTTTTATCAATTTCTTAGAGTTGTTTTTAACACACACTACCACCCTCAAATATATTTAAGAACCCTGTTAAAAAATTTAGAGTCAGAACTTTGGCTCCAGTTTGTATTAATATCTTACAAGCCAATGGGTCTTATCTAGGAAAATAAAGTCTCTATAGTGGGAATTTGGAAAGTTTTGAAGATTTTTTTTCTCCCCTGACACAGTAATTGGTGGGGCAGCACAGGCAGTTATTGGATGGGGTCCTGGAATACTAGCCGTCCTGCAGTGAGAGTGATAGTCGACATAAGAAAGAATTTTCATGTATTCCAACTGACACTCAAAAGTCCCACTGGATATCACTGTAGGTAAAAACATTGTTTATAACGATCTGAATAATGAGTGATCTACCCATGTTTTGCACATATATATAGAATAATTTTATATATGTTTTTGTTTGTTTTGCTTTTTAGGGCTGCACCCACTGGATATGGAAATTCCCAGGCTAGGGGTTGAATCAGAGCTACAGCAGCTCACCTACAAAACAGCCACACTAATGCAGGATCTGAGCTGTGTCTGCAACCTACACCACAGCTCACAACAACACTGGATCCCCGACTCACTGAGTGAGGCCAGGGATCAAACCCACATCCTCATGGCTACTAGATGGATTCATTTCCACTGTGCCACAATGGGAACTCCCTGTTTTTTATACATTGCATATATGAATATAATTGCATTTATTTTTTTTATTATTGCTAGATAACAAATTGCTATATACTTAGCACCTCAAATCATATATATTTATTACCTTACCAGTTTTTCTGGTCATTGGTACATTTAGCAGAGCCCAGGCTCTCACAAGCCTATAATTGAGATGTCAACTCAGGATATGATTCTATTTAAAATCTGATCCTCTTCCAAGCTCATATAGTTGGTGGCAGAATTCATTAGAAGTTATAGCCACTGACTTCTCCAAGGTTAACAACAGGCAGAATTTCTGCTGCTTTGTATCTCTCTGATCTCCAGACTCATTTAAAGGGCTCCCCAATGATATCAGGCCCACTCAAGATAATATCTCTTTCCCCGATTAATTCAAAATTAACTGATTAGGGGTTTTAATTAAATCTACAAATTCCCTTCATCTTGATGAAACATAATCACCAGATTGATATCTCATCACCTTCGTTGTAGTTTCTGGACCGTTGTCTACCTCACTTCTTGATGACACTGGATTCGTAGGGGGGAAAAGCTTGGTTATTCTTATGTAGAGAAAGGGGTTCAATTCTTGAAGAAGTAGGATCATTAACTTCAGTATCAAAGCAAGGGTTGGGGAAAGTTTCAAGGGTAAGAGTGAATACTGGGAGTTTTCTGTCATAAATTCTCATGTATAACTTGAATACGTCAGCAAGAGTGACAAGATGGTAGTAAGCTTTAGAAACAAATACTCAAATCTCATTTTTTTGTGTGATTTGGGTAGTTTATCAAAAAGTAATTAATATGGTAGTAGAACAGCTGAATTTGGCCATGACATATGGCCTACTGGGTAAGGGATTTTGCACTGGAAGAGCCTTCTTAATGGTACTTTATATGTTTAAAAGGCTAAAAATGTCCTTTAAAACACAGCAGTCACTTTGCAAACATAAGATTAGGTTTTGAATGTGAAAATTCACATTTATAACTTCACATTTTACACAGTGAGGACCTTCTGAATGTGGGAAAATAATCTGAAAATGAGTGGATGTATGTGTATGTATAAAAATGAATCACTCTGCTGTACAGCAGAAATTATCATAACATGGTAAATCAACTATACTTCAATAAAGTTTAAAAAAATTCACATTTATAAATATAAATGCTGCAAATTTAGGAAGAGGGATTCAAGGCAATTGCATTTGAAATAGTTATTTTTGTTTATCTGTGATTTTTATACTAGGAAAATGAATGTCCTTCTAGCCCCAACTTCTATCAGCCTCCCTGGACGTTTTTCTTTATTCTCTGTTCTTTACCTTCCAATAATGGATACTTTGAAAGGTTAAAGAAGAAACATACATGGTGCAGGAAACTTTCTGTCCTATGACATGCTGATGGTGGGTTTTGGCCTGACTAATGATTCTTTGTCTGTATGTGGTACTGAGCTTGACTGCAGTTATGTGTACAACCATCTGACCTATTAGATCTACTAAGCATATGTGACAATAGGAGCAAGTGATTAAAAGACAGTCTATATGATGATAAATTCAGTGACTGGAAAACTGGTTGTATAAATAAGTCAGCAACAGTACTGCCAGAAACCAATGGAAATTAGAATAGGGTGTGTGTGTCTGTATGCATTTCCCTTATAAAACTTAAGCACTTCTCAGAAGCCACACATTCTTTGAAACTCCTCAGAGTAAGGAAGCTGAAGTGATATCAGCACAGTTACCCATAATCCTCATGAGTAAAACAGACTAGTGACAGCACCCAATCTGGCCTGTGGAATTCAGATCTAGATTAACTCTCCCAAATCCCATTCACTAAATGACCAAGCTCCAAATCACATCTACTTTCTTAAGTGATCTGGTCCCCTCTTACCTCTCTGACCCCATTGCTCTGCTCCATCATCCCAGGCTCCTCACGCTTCTGACATACAATAGACATATTCCCAAATTCTGTCTCCCAAGATTTTGCACTTCTGTTTTCCCTGCCTGAGATGCTCTTCCTCAAGGTATCTTCATTTTTATCTCCCTCACTTTCTTCCTCTTTTTGCTAAAATTTCATTTTCTCAGGGGGAACTTCTCTGATAATCTTGTTTATATTTGTCATCCTTGACCCTACATTCCATATCCCCTTCTGTGCTTAACTTTTTCTCCTTAGCATTTTTCTAATTGGATCTAATATCTACTGCTGATATAACCCATCTATACATAGATAGGTTTCAGAAGACTGAAACCTCCTTGAGAAGGTATTTATTTATTTGTTCATTTCTATATAACTAGAGCCTGGACTAATCCCTGGCTCATAGTAAAATGTCCAATTACCTTTCATTAAAGGAAGAAATTGCTAAGACATCTATTGGCAGCCCCATGTAAGCTTTAAGTGGTTTCTAAGTTCACCAATGTTTTCCATAATACAGGATTCTCAACTTTCCTTTTTCTTTCTCTCTCTCTCTCCCTTGTCAAAATCAGCTTCTTTACATGGCTTAAGCAAAGCAGTTTAGAGATGGTTTGTGGCTCGAAGATTCCTCTGGATTCTCACCCTCAACTCCAAGTAGGTTTTTCTTCAAAGAAAAGATCATGCTCTCCCTAAGAAAAACAAATCTTTTCTACTTTTTTGAATAGTATGAAACATTAAATATAATTAGCTAGTTAAGAAAGTTGAACCAAGTCAAACAATAGTGAGAAGTAAGGATTATATTAATTTCCACATTCCAGATGAGGCCTCTAAATACATTTCTCTTTCTAAAAAAGTCTTTCTGCACACATGTTTTAGAAAAGCAAGGAATAGCCCTTCACAATATTTTATTTCCTGGGAATAGCACATTAAATGAGATCATACTGAATAACATTAACCATGATACTTTAAATAAAATCACTAGTGGAAGATATTTCAACAGAGAATTGAAACTCATTCACAGAGACTAGACTATGCAAAAATAATGTTAGAATGATTTGAGAGCAGATAGGCAGCGTCTAAGTGGATTTAACAAATGGTATTAAATTGTGAGGTGTTGTTAATATCACACAAGCTAGAGACCCAAAGCAAATGGATTTTAGAGAACCAGAATACAGATAGGAAATTTACAATTCAACATGGACAAAATGCAGATAAAACTGAGGGATAAAAGTCATAAAATGGCATCTATTTAAAAATTAGTTCATAGAATATATTAATTCCAGGGGAGTCTTAAAAATGATAACATTATAGTAAAATAGAAACGAATTTTCAATGAAAGCGCTCTGTATGGTAAGAAAAAAAGGACATTTCCGCCTATCAAGATTTCAAAACTAAATGCCCATTCAATTTGTCTGATGAAAACATGTCTCATAGAATAGCATTCACATCAAGTAAGAAAAAAGTGGAAATAATACAGAAAGTCTGTACTAAAAGAGATTATGAGTGCATCAACTGCACAGAGGCTGGTATGGGCTGCATCCTCCTGATTGTGTGTATTTTGCGCACAACACAGTCATCCATGGTGCTCTCCTGACTTGCTCTCTTCCGAGCCCCTATTACTGGCTCTCCTCTGTTCTTCCAGTAGTGTTGGCGCATTCCAGTCTCAAAACTTTCTACCTGCTCTTTTCTCTCTGCCAAGAATGTGTTTCATTTTTGTCCCTGCTTTTCTCTTTGCTTGGAGGGTTCTTTCCGTAATAATTCAATGTACTTTTTCCATGACACCTTTCTCCATCATTCTGTCTAAAACTACATTACGTCCTATCCCTCTTCCTGATTTATTTTTCTCCTGAGTCCTTTTTAACAATATAACATACTGTATATTTTATCTATTTATCTTATAAACTTTAGAATGAAGCCTTCACTGAGAGAAATTTTAGTCTGTTTTGTTCACTGATAAGCAATGAATTGGCATATAATAGTGTTTAGTTAATAGCTGTGGAATGAATACATTAATCTTATGAAGGTAAATTTAGTCTGCGCTACTTGATAAATCAACACAGAAAGGGTTGAATTGACTGTTAGAAATTCTGGGTCATAGTTCCTGGTCTTTCACTTACTGGTGTTACAGTGGACAAAACTATTTTCCACATTCGTGAAATGAGGATGATACCCAGACTACCTCCAAGATGTTAGGAGGAACACATGTATCTGTAAAGAAGGTAGATTACTGACACTATTTAACCTACATTTAAATTAAATATCAGATTATATCATTGATTTGCATATTTCTTACTTATTACCCTGCTGAGGATACTTCATATATTCCCATCAAAATTATTCATGGTCGGTAGAGGTTTTCTGGTAAGGTGACATTTTTTTCTATCAGAGACCATCTTCAAACAAGCTGGCAAACACAATTCCTTATATAAGGGGGAGCCCTGGACCACAGTTCTTCCTGCAACCATGGTTCTTAAACAGGTTGGTTTTGACTCCCATTTGGCAATACCTCCAAATGTTTTTGCTCACCTTGGCTGGGAGGGAAGGGTGGCGGTGCAGTTGGCATCTAGTGAGTAGAAGCCAGGAATGCTGCTAAACATCCCACACTGCACTTAATGGTCTCCAACAACAAATGATTATCCAGTCTAAATTTCTCTTAAAAGTTTCTGGAACTAGATAATTAGCTACTCCCATAATCATCTCCCTGGATTTTTATGAATCACATGCTGAGGTTCTCTGATAGAATGGCCTGGCAGTGGTAGTTTGGAAGCCTTATGAGAAGCTGGAATGTGTCAAGGAGTATGTAGGTACTAGCAAGTAGAGAGACAAAAAAGAACATTTTCATGTATATTTATTGAAATGCAAGCTAATATAATTTTTAAAAATTAGTAAATTTTATCTTGTATTATGACTTTTATACAGTGCAAGAAAAATGTCACATAATTTTGATTTCTCAAGTCTTCTTCAAAGCCTAAAATACAGGAAATGTCATGGTATGTCAATCTTTTAAATGGGAATTGTGGGACAAAATTGAGGTTTACTTTATTAAACATGATTTTCATATTAAAATTATCATTCTAGACTACTACAAATGCATTATCTGATGATATATAAGAGTTATAATTATTTCAGTGGCCTCAATTCCATTCTACTACAGTAACAATTATTTCTAAATGTCCTAAATAACAAACTAGATTCGATTTTGGAGCAGAATAAATGTGGGAAGAATGACAAATTTAGATGGAAAATTCAGAGAATCTGAATTATATAAATTGATATTTATATATTAAACTGAAAACAACTGCAGGAACAATGTACTCTGAGTAAACACTGTCACTTAGTAATTCTGGGTATGAAGAAGGCTTCTCTTCATAGAAACCCAAACCGCAAGATTTCCTAGTTCCAAATTCTTTTATTTTTCTTTTGTGGCTAATGCCAAATGAAGAAGTCCAAGGAATGCAGAAAACTTCCTGAATAGGTTTATTTCTTTTTTATTTTAAAGAAATATTTATTTTTTTATGTAGTTACATATCAGAAAGATCAGAATAAAGTGCTTTAAAAATGGATTATTAACAACAAATGTGACTTTCAGCCTCTGATTTCAAACAGAAGATGCAGATGAATGATATCAAAACAGTACTATTAAATTCAAGACTATATTCTGTGGATGTCTTTTGAAAGATTGTTCTTTACATATCTTTTTATATGACTTCTAAATGTGATACTTTTCATACCACAATACATACAAGCTTGAATTTGCCTTCCTTCATACTTAAATAGAAAGTTCTTGTGTTTCACTATTTAATATAATAACATGAGAAGGCATTGTTCTTTCTTCATCCCATGTTTAGGATATAAATAATGAATATTTATTTATTTATTTATTAAATTTTTATTTTTTTGTCTTTTTTTTGCTATTTCTTGGGCCGCTCCCGCGGCATATGGAGGTTCCCAGGCTAGGGGTCCAATCGGAGCTGTAGTCTCCGGCCTGTGCCAGAGCCACAGCAACGCAGAATCCGAGCCGCGTCTGCAACCTACACCACAGCTCACGGCAACGCCGGATCGTTAACCCACTGAGCAAGGGCAGGGACCGAACCCGCAACCTCAGGGTTCCTAGTCGGATTCGTTAACCACTGCGGCACGACGGGAACTCCTTTTTTTTTTTTTTTTTTTAAATAATGAATATTTAATTCATGGCAGCACTCAAGAATCTTGGGTTCATTTAGAAAAGACTGAATCTCATACTGTATTAATATCTGGTGAATGTGCCTTATCACAATGTGTCTGCATTTTTGTTGTTCGTTTCCTTGTGATAAGATTCCTGGGTAGAGCAAGTCTTCGGAAGTAAGCCCACAGGGCTGCCTGACAAGTTTATTTTGGGAAGGAAATAATCAATTTAGAGCTATTACTGCAAGAGTCCTTATCGAGCTCATTTCCTCATCTAATGCTTCACAAGCTAATATTACATGTTTAGTAGCAACTTCAAAGGAACAGAACTGTGCTTTGTAGGTTTTATTAATGAGAAATTTCTCTGAGGGCACCAAATGTTTGCCATTAACATCACTCCAATCCACAGACTTGCAAACATAGGTCATAAAAGCTGTACCAAAAACCTGTGCTGCTGTAGCCCAGGACACTATTAATGCGGTTTTGTTATTAAATTACAGGGGCTGAGGGAGTAGTATTGCGCTCATAGTCTTGATTTTTTGTACTCCTTCTCTATTACAGCTCAGTGTGTTGAAAATAGTGATTTAGTCTAAGAGCAATATAGTCAAAACAATGTACTCAGAACGTCTAGCCCACACCCAGGTAACAAAAGGAGAATTGTTTTTTTCGTTTGTTTTGTTTTTGTTTGACACACTGAAATGTAGGCTCTTATTCACACAGAGAAGGAATTTAGTGTTCTACAGCAGAATAGCAGAAGAGAAAACGCTTAGGCATGGCATGTAAGGCACTTGAAAGAAGGAAAGAAGAGAGAGAGAGACTTCAAGGAGAGAGACTTGATTGTCCTGAAAATTCTTAATTAGAAACATGAGTGATTATCTATATCTATATCTGCATATAATATCTATATCTGCCAAATCAAGACATCTTGGTGCCCATTTCAAAGCACTGCAGTATAACTGCTTTTTCACTCTAAATTTGAGAATATTTTCCTTTGTGACATATTTGACTAGACTCTTAGAGCAAACTAATTTTGTTGTCGGCCAACAGTAAACCCCAGTTGGACAGAAGGAGATGACTGAATAAAATGTTATCTTTGTCTTATTTAATTACCTACATGAACACAATTTCTTTTCTGTTTCGAACTACTACTATTCTGTTCCTTTACAACCACCTCGGGAGGATTTGATTTTTAATTGTATGCTGATTAAACAAGATCCAAAAAAGTCACAGAAGAGAAGTGCCCATTTTCAGGGCCAGTTGGGCTGTGTGGATACTCCCACTGCAAATGAACTGCAGCTGCACATGCTAGAACTTGTTCTAATGGCCAGAGTGAGAAAACCAAAACATCCCCTGGAATTTGGCGAGCACTTTAGGAAAAATAGGATAAAAATACGGAAATTATAGGAAAATCATTAGCAGTTGTTTGGTTATTTTTCTGTGTCAATAGACTTTTGTTTAATATTTTAGATATCTGAGCAGTACTGTAAGAGCCTTTGTTTAGTTTCCTTCACATTAAAAATAGCAAGTTGAGTAGCCAACTTTTCCGAGTAGGGTTATAAATTAGGAAAAGAAGAAAGAAGAAAATGATATGGAACCTCTAAGTTAAATAAACCCTCTTATCCAATTTAAAGTTTGTAAAGAGAAGAGATACATTATAAGGGAGACACTTTTTTTTTTTTTGGGGTCTTACAGTTAGCTATCAAAATACCTCTATAATTAATGCTTGCTTAGAACTCAAAACCTTATTAAAAAAGGAATATTTTAGAGGGGAATCTTTGTTCCAATTAAAACAAAAATTGCAAAACCCTAAATAAAATCTATGACAGGAAATTAAGGAGAGCAAAGTATTTTTGTTTTTACAAATTATTATTTTAAATTTCCATACAGTCCTTTGAAGGAGATATTTTAGAATAGTTGTTCTGAAACTCAGATGCCATAAAACTCTGGTATTTTATGGACCAGGTCAAGTTATTTTTACTGTAAAAATTAAGTAAAGGGCAATTGTTGAGTAGGGAGTATCAAAAATGAACTTAAGTGTTTTTTGATTTTTCAACAACTTTTTTTTTCATTGCCCTACACTCAAATTAAACACAATATTTGATTTACTACAGGCATTCCTTTAGTTGATTTAAGTTTAATAATTATTTGGTTCAATAATTCCACATTTTATGGTTTTATAAATAGGCTCACAGCATCCAGGTGCTCTTTCACCTGAATGCATCTAGCAAAAGAGTGCATATGCCCATCTCTCAAGCTTATCTATTTTGTGGGCTCCATTATATTTTAATCTTACGGGGCTTGCAAAGAAATAATAGCCTTAAATCACAAACCCTCAAATCCTTTAGGGAAAAGCAAAAAACAATTTGAAAAAAACCACCATCCAAGATCTCAGGTTTGATCCTAAATGTTCCCCAATTCTTTCGAAGTTTTTGACATGTATTCGAGTTTACTTTAAATCTTTGTTCGCCACTCATGAGCTCTTCCTTTCTTATATTTTAAAAAACGCACCCATTTTTAAAGGTGAAGTTATTTTTGAGAAACTCTTTTCCTCCAATTTTCTTATTCCTTTTCTCATCTTTTTCTCTGGTTTTATCCCTGAATCATTCTTTTAGAGATAGTAAAATGCTTATAACTCTTATTCTATCTCTTCACCAAATGACAGATTTATACCCATCTAGTGCTTCCATGGGTGCTAGGTACAGAAGAGATAATACACAATTTCCACCAACAATGGAAATAACATATATATTTTTTCAGAAGTGGATATGAAGGTCATTTCCTAGATTTGTGAAATGCACCACAGGAGCTATTAAGCTGCTATAAAAATGCTATTTTTAAGAGAAAAATAGCCAAATATTGCCAGTTTCCTCACGCTCATTATGTCACTTATCAGAGATGATATACAGATTTCCACTGTTTTTCACTTTAACAAATTCAAAAAAACGTAAACATCTATTTTGCAACAAATATTCTTAGAACCTTCCCCATCTAAGCTTCTTGAGAAAACCATGCAAATATAATTAACACTTTTATTTTAATAATGTTTAATTCCCTGATGCACCATTTCACAATTGCATATGATTTTTCTAAAATTTCAGTTGCTTTCAGTCGTTAACCCAAATGGATGGAAATTCATAACACCACTTGCTGATTTTAGCCAAAGTTTAGTACTAAAAACACCTGAGAGAAAAGATATATATATATTTTACAATGAGATAATTGTGAATGCTTTAGCATCACAAATTGGCTTGTCTGATGATGCCACATTTCAGCAACTTAATGAACAAAATCCAGTTTTCTCTCATGTGGTTCTGATGAGTCACAGGTTCCTTTCTGCCTCTGGATCAAAACCATATTTTGCCAAGAGTCATATTATACCTTCTCTTATTTGGTAGTAAATTGCTTCCAGCAATGTTCTTTTTCCTGATAACACCTGTACCTAGCTGTTGAGGAAATAGTTTACAAAACAATACTTGAAAAAAGACTGTCTCTTTACTTGAATGGAAGGAATATCTCATCCAAATTGGAAAGACACTGCTTATAAATCCAAACTTACCAACAATCTCATCTACATATTTAATTTTTGCTATATTAAGTATTAGTTACTACAGTGAGAAATTTTTATGTGCATAGCACAATTAAAATTTAGCCCATGGCTCAAAATATCTTACTTCCATGTCATTTATCACAATTTAATCATGAGTCCATATATTTCCTACACATGAAGGAAGAAATAATTTAAAATATTTTTATATTGGTATCCATATTTGTAGTGCCAGATTATTATGAATAACATCATCTTTGAGAATGGTAAAAGTAATCTGTGAGAGAATACCAAATCATCCATCTATCCATCCATCCATCCATCCATCCACCCATCAATTGTCCTGTCTACCCATCATCCATCCTCCATTCTAATATTCTTTATGTGGAGATATTTGAGACTAAGAATTTGGACAGAACACATCACATTTTCTGCAGAGCAGAAGAAAAGGCAAGGAGGTTGATATTAGACTGGGAAATGGAGTTTGGAATATAATTCTACATTGGTCTCTTGAAGGATGTGGTCATTAAAACTCAGGAAAGGGGAAACAGAATAAAACACATTTGTTGAAATAAAGCCTACTTAAAAACGAGAATGACTGCAATTTTACTTTTACAAACATGTGAAATGCATCACAAAGGCACTCTGTAATTATTTCACTCTAGAGATAGCCAGCATGCAACACAGAAGCCCTCTGACATTTGTGTTTGCTTTGCTAGTAGAAAATAAAACTTATCAACAGCTGAGAGAAAAAGAAGAAATTGTCAGAAGAGAGCAAATGCCCAAATCAAGTTCTATAGAATTACAAAAAAATACATAAAACAAGAAGTTTCTCAGAGTTCCTGTTGTGGCTCAGTGGTTAACAAATCTGACTTGGAACCATGAGATTGTGGGTTCGATCCCTGGCCTTGCTCAGTGGGTTAAGGATCTGGCGTTGCCATGAACTGTGGCAAAGGTGGCTCGGATCCCGCATTGCTGTGGCTCTGGTGGAGGCTGGCAGCTGCAGCTCTGATTAGACCTCTAGCCTGGGAACCTCCATATGCCAGGGGAGCGGCCCTAAAAAAAGACAAAAAAAAAAGTTTCTCTAGCAAAAAGAATACATGGAAAAAGGAACCCACATTTTAAAATGACATTAAATAGGAGATTAATTCAAGAAGGAAAAATATGAGATTTGGACCTAGAACTGGGTAAGAAATCTCTCTTTACATTTGTACACTCAGGCAAATTATTTAAATGTATTCTAACATACAAATTTTCTTTCTTTTTTTTTTTCTAGGGCCACACCCATAGCATATGGAAGTTCCCAGGCTAGGAGTCAAATCAGAACTGCAGCTGCCAGCCTATGCTACAGCCATAGCAACCAGGATTTCAGCCTGTCTGCGAGCTACACCACAGTTCATGGCAATGCTGCATCTTTAATCCACCAACTGAGCAAGGCCAGGGATCAAACCCATATCCTCATGGATCCTAGTGGGGTTTGTTACTACTGAGTCACGACAGGAACTCTAACACACAAATTTTCAATTGTCAGGTGGACCTAAATGTTATCCTGTGACTTAAATGAGATAATCTATGAAAAGTAATTAGGATTTTGTCTATAAATATACTTGATATTTATTAGATTTCTTCCTTGCACTACTTTTGGTCAACATGATTGGACACATGGTAGCCTATTAAATACTCTTCACTAACCCTATCCCTAAATGGAACCCTTACCCTAAACCATTATCTTATTTAATGTTTACGGTATTGACATTTATCAGTGACTGTGAAGTTATATAACATATAGTATTTTTCAATTGTTCTGAGCCTAAATTTGAACTTAATGTGTTATAAAACTATCGGACAAGGAAAAGATAACCAGGAAGTAAATAGATCTAGTCATCCACTGAATATCCTGACTTCAATAGAGGTGTGTTAGCTTTCTGAGGGTCATTGGGTACACTATAGATCTCATTAAATGTAAAGAATTATAAAATATTCTTTTACGTAGTAGTATAGTCAGTGAAGGAACTTATATTTACAGGGCTTTTTTTTCAAGTCCAGAGAGTAAGAACACTCTTGAAATTGTGTATGTGTATGTAAAGTAAATCTTACCAAGTTTATATTTGGATTTTTATTTATTATACAATGGTTTAGATGTTTTAGACCTCTCTCAAGGATAGTACTACTGTCAATTTTCCCTTATTTTCAAATTTTTTTTATGGATAAAGACCTCTATGACCCATAAATATACATATACAGTGTTGTGTTACTTGATGCATTGCTTCCCGATTCACAATTTTTTTTGAGGATTATGCCCTTTAACAATGTAAAATAACTTTTTTACTCCAGATTTGGGGATTTCTGGTGTAGGTAGCAGACGCAGCTTGGATCTGGCATTGCTGTGGCTCTGATGTAAGCCAGCAGCAACAGCTCTGATTAGACCCCTACCCTGGGAACCTCCATGAGCTGTGGGTGTGACCCTAAAAGACAAAAGACAAAAAAAAAATTTAAGTTGATATATTTTAAATGAACAATGCATTCAAATGGCACAAAATCTAAAAAGTAGACAGTGAAGCGCCTTCCTTCTAATACTACATTCTGGATCCAGTTTTCCCTTGTTAACACACGGGTATCAATTTCCTTTGTTATCAATTTCCTGTGAATCTCTTCAGAGATAAATTATGACTATGTAAGCCAGTGTACAGACACAACATTATTTTGCACTTACTATTTCTTTTTTTCCCCCTGTCTTTTTTTTTTTTTTTTTGGCCACACCCACTGTGTATGGAATGTCCCAGGCCAGGGATCAACTCCAAGCTGCATAAGCCACAGCTGTGGCAATGTTGTAACCTTAACCTACTGTGCTGGGTTGGGATTGAGGCTACAACACCACAGAGAATAAGCTGGATCTTAACCCGCTGTGCCACAGTGGTAACTCCCCGTGCCTTGTCTTTTTTACTTAAAATTAGATGCAGATAGTTCCATATCAGTGCATTATGAATTTCTTCATTCTTTTGAATGGCTGCTTAGAATTCTGTTTTTTGGGCAGGCACAATTTATTCACCATTCTATGAATGTACCTTAAGTCTTTTCAATCTTTTTTTCCCCCTATTTATTTGTATGTGTATATGTATATATATATATAAATAAAATATCTTTATGTTACAATTTTGCAGTGAATAACCTGTATATACACTTCTTTTTTTTTTTCACATGTAACAGTCCTAGAACTAGAATTGAAAGATCAGAGGGCATTTATAATTTATTTTTAGAGAATGTATTTTATTTTTTTTATTCTTGAGTAGGTAATACATCACATATTCTAGAATTCAAAGGACATAATAGTGTAGGCAGAGTAATTTCCCTCCTTCTCCCTCCCCCAAAGATGTCCACATCCTTATCTCAAGAACCTAAGAATATGCAATTTTACATGGAAAAGGGAACTCTGCAGATGTGACCAGGGTTAAGGACCCTGATAGGGATGGGCTTGATCTAATCACATAAATCCTTAAACTGGAGAGTATTTCTTGGCTACAGTTGGTGAGAGGCTTGAAGACACATGAAAGGTCAGGAAGATGTGATGTTACTGTCTTTGAAGATGGAGAAAGGGGCCCACAAGCCAAGGAATACATGTGAGCTTTAAAAGCTGGAAAAGGCAAGGAAATGGATTCTCCCCTGGACCCTGCTGAAAGATAAGCAGCCCTCCTGACTCCTCTTAACTCTGTGAGACCCTTCTCAGACTCCTAACCTACAATATTATAGGAAAAGAAACCTGTGTTGTTTTAAACGCCTATATTGCTCATAATTTGTTAAAGCAGTACAGACAACTAATAAAAGGGAAAAGAGAAGGAGTATTTCACATGCTCTCTCTCCTAAGTAAACTAACTCATTCCTCTCACTAGATGGAACAATAAAAAGCTTAGATGAAAATACTTTTCCCTAAAAAATTCTGTAAAACATTAGTCTTTTGCCTCTGGCATTCCACATAACAGATAAAAAATACGATATTCCATCACTTTTTATTTCTTTATTGATAGATTATAATTTTATTTCCCCATAGATAGTTAACAATTTTTTTCTTAATCCTCAAAATCCAAACATTTGGTTTTGTTTCCTATGTAGGACTTTTCAATTTTTTTCCTCCAAACCACTGATTCAATTTTTTTATGAAACAAATGTAGACTCCAATACTCACTTTATATGAATAGTTTGTTTTCAGCTTTATTGAAATATAATTGATATATTATATAAGTTTAAGGTATTCAATATGTTGATTTGATGCACTTTTCTGATCATTATTTCAGAATGATTACTACCATAACATTACTTAATACCTGCATTGTGTCACATAATTACCATTTCTTTTTTAAGATGGCAGCATTTAAGATATACTATCTTAGCAACTTTCAAACACATAATACAGTATTATTAACTATAATAACTATGCTGTACATTAAATTCCAAGAACTTGTGCATCTTATAGCTGAAAGCTTGTACTTTGAGGAACATCTCCCCTTTCTCCTTACCTCCAGCCTTTCTAGACTCTGTTTCTGAGTTTGGCTTTTTTTTTTTTGATTCCACATGTACATGTTATCATATAGTAGTTATCTTTCTGTGACTTATTTCACTTATCATAATGCCCTTAAGATTCAACCATCTCATCACAAATGGTAGGTATGATCTCCTTTCCTTTTTTAAGAGAGTATAATAATCCATTTTGTGTGTGTGTGTGTGTGTGTGTGTGTGTGTCCTTTTATCTGTTGAGGGACACATTGTTTTCACAGCTTGGCTATAGTGAATAATGGTGCAATAAACATGGGAGTGCAAATATCTCTTTGAGATTCTGTTTTCATTTCTTTTGGATATATATCCAGAAATGGGATTAGTGGATCATATGGTAGTTATATTTTTAATTTTTGGAGGACCCTATCATTTTCCATAGTAGCTACACAAATTTGCTTCCCACTAGCTGTGCATAATTCTCTACATAATAATAATCCTATTCTCTACATTCCCACCAACATTTTTTATCTGTTTTTTTATTATGGCCATTCTAACAGTTGTGAGGTGAAAGCAAATTGTGGTTTTGATGTGCGTTTCCCTGAGGATTAGTGGTATTGAGCACCTTCTAAGGTACTCATTGGCCACTAGAATGTCTTCTTTGGAAAAATGATTTTTTAGTACCTCTGTCCATTTTTAAACTTTGCTTTGTTTTTGGTTTTTGTTTTGCTATTTATTTGTATGAGTTCTTTATCTATTTTGGATATTAACCCCTCAGATATAAGATTTATAAATATTTTCTCCCATTCCATGGATTGCCTTTTCACTTTGTTGATGGTTTTCTTTGTGGTGCAGAAACCTTTGGTTTGATATAGTCCTACTTATTTATTTTTGCTTTTGTTGCCCTTGCTTTTTGTGTCATATCTACAAAAAATTATTGCCAAGACCAAGGCCAAGGAGCATATCCCTTATGTTTTATTCTAGCACTTTAATGGTTTCAAGTCTTAAGTTCAAGTCTCTATTCCACTTTGAGAGCTGATTTTGTAGATAGAAATCCAATTTGACCCTTTCTTTTTCATGTGACTGTCCAGTTTTCCCAACACCATTTGTTAAAGAGACTATCCTTTCCTATTTGAGTATTGCATTTTTTTGTTTATTGCAATCTTTCACCTCATTCTTTTTAATGTCTCTTCATTTCTCTTTATTCTCTTCTCACAGTATTTTTATTTCAGTCTGTCCTCTCTGCAGTTTCATACATAGCAGTTACATTTTCTTGTTTCCTACTAGGATTAAATAACATTCTCTAAAATTTTCTATGGATTTCTGTTCTCTCAGGTAGTAATTTTCTGAGATTTGCTAATCTTTTTTTTTGTTTTCTTCTCCTACCCATTTTTCCATTGTCCTTGGGTACATATTTTATTCTTATTATTTCTCAAACAATTTATATTGGTCTTAATTTGCATTAAAGAGTGAATATGCTCTGTTCTTATCCTATTCGCTTTTGCTTTGAGTCCTGGTTGTGTCACCTTTTATAATGTACAGGTGGATGATATGCTCCAAACTAAATTACCCATATTTCTATTTTAACAGTGTTCATGAAGTAGATGGGGGCTTCTGATATCCTCACTGCTTTGCTTTATAACTCTGGACAAAGTTAGTATGAAAAAAAGCATAATCATATCATCACAACCCTTACTTTCTCTGTTCCTCTGGAAAGCTCTTTAATAGCAAGATCTGAACATTGGTGTAAATGTGCCATGCTCCTCTCAACCTCTACCTTCTGCACAAACTTTTGTTCTTATTCTTTGGGTTTTCAGTCTCTTATGGAAGAGCTATAAAGGAGGAGATATTCAAGGTAGCATGGTCCAGCAATACTCCAGCAATCTCAAGAAGCAAGACACATTTCTGTAGTTACTGAATTTCTGATTCAAAGGACTGATAGTGTGGGAAGGATGAAGCGTTTTCCACCTACTTTCTACTGCATAGGCTAAGCAGGACGTATTATTATTTTTTCAGTTTAGTTTTATCAAACTTATGAGAAGAAATTCCTCTTGTAATCTAGTAATTATTTATTTGGTTGTTAGTTCTAATTAATTTCATAGTATACAAAGATAATTTAGTGAGAAGTTGGGAAATGTTTTACCAGGACTTGGAAAATAAATTCTATAATAAATTAGTAGTTCAGTTCCTTACATATGTATAAGTTAATAAAATCAAACACTTTCCTCCTGATCCATCACCACTTCATGCCTCTAACAGAAGCACATCCCTCATGTTAATGGATGCATAGAATGTACTGGTACAGCATTAAAGTGAACCCCAATAGGAGGTTTGTCAACATTCTATAAATAAATAATGACATACAGCCTGGTCTCACATGTTCTCAGGACCTTTGTACCAATGCTGTAGAATCACTGAACTATAGAAAAATAAGACTTTGAGGCACACTCTTGTTTTATCAATATATAAACTGAAGTTCAAAGAGTTTAAGAGAAAGATGGAAGGAAGGTCTCTTACCTGGTTTAATTACGGAAGAGAACAGAAGTTAGAGCTCTTCACTGCCTAATAGTCATTTCACAGTGCCATGGTATTCTTTGCAAGGTGGAAAGCAGAGGAGGGAAAGCCTTGCTTGAGGTTTCTTTGTAATTGAAGCAGAGACTTCTTATTCATTAACTAACCTAGCATGGGATTCTCTTTTCAAATGGATGAGTGATGACTAGAGGATGACCATCCAGGGCTTGAGACCTCTTTATTGAAAAGCTGAAACCCAAGGGCTTTAAACCCTTTTCCAGAGGGGACCACTCTAGGACAACTCAGGGATGCCTGGTGCATGTCTAAGAGAAAAGTTATAAGGGCTCAGCATATGGATATCCATGTAGAGAGAAGTGTTGAAAAATTATTTCATATTTTTGTCCTATAATCTCCCATCCAATCAACATATTCACAGCATTGTAAATGACATCCTGCTTTGCTCAAAACACCAAGAATTTTCCTGTCTAACCCCTGTTTCTAAATTCTCAATTGAGCTTTGATACATTGTTTGTGAAAGAAATTCCGTCCTGATTTATGCTGGTTTACCTTTGAATAATCTTCAAAAAAGCAAACTTAATGATAATTTTACTACAGATTACTCATGGATATTTGCCAAAGGATATTTGGATATTTGTCTAAAATTAGATACATCCACCTTGATTTATGCTTTGGTTTATTTTGGTGATCATAACCATCTGCTTATCACTTTTAAGATTTAGAAATAAGAACTGATTTCTCTTTTAGGAGAAGAAAATATTAAAAAAAAGAAGCAATTAGATTTTATGACTTAGAGAGAGAGAACAGATTAAGTAATTACTAGACAACAGAACTGAAGGCAACAGTTTTAGCATTTCTGTTGCTGTTTTTGTTTAACTTGAAGGCCATTTGACTAGAATGGAAGGTTTGCAGATTTGCATGGCCAAAAAATCAACTTAGCAAATATAACTTTAAAAAAATATATATTTATTTTTTGACTGCACCTGTGGCGTGTGGAAGTTTCTGGGCCAGTGATTGAACTCGCATTACAGTAGTGACCCACCCGGGCTGCTGCGGTGGCAATACCTAATCTTAACCTGCTGAGATACCACAGAAATTCCTAGCAAAAACAATTTTTAAGTAAAGTCATTTAACTCTTCTCTTTTCCTCCGCATGTTATATTCCAAGGTATCCAATTTCTTCAGGCCTTGCTTATAAAGCCATTCAGCAATCTATGGATTATAACAGGCCAGATTTTGATTCCATTTCATTCATAGTTTTTAATTAGAAATATACATTCTTACAATCATTTTAATAAATATATATCCTAATGGAGTACCTCATCATTTGGGCCATGCACTTTTCCTGGCATATGAATTTGGCTAATATGTAGCTCCTTCCTCAACAAATTTAGAGTCCAGCTGAGGAGACAACAGATGAATAGATATTGATATGTGCAGCCTTTTATCAGTTACAACTTCAACTGTAACTGAGAGTGGCTTAAGTGCAAAATGGCATTTTTTGACTTATAAAAATTAAATATTTTAAAGTATGTCTCCTTGTTGTGACACAAATGCATTCACATGAGGTCACCACATTTTGGCCCCACAGAGTAGTCCTGGCTTTGCCAGGTTCACATCATTATCACACCATGTCCAGAGAAATATAGAGACTCTGCTTTCCCTGCAGCCCAAATAGGAATCAGCTATTATCATCTGAATTAGTCTGATTTGATTTGTGAATCGCTCCCTTAACCTAGAGTGTCAATTGGTATTGGTATGCCCAAGCACACTGGGCACTGTAATAAAACTGGTATGCCTTGAAGGAGTTGTATGTGCTGAGGTATCAAATTTCTTCTGCCTTAGAGTATAGTCAGGCAAGACCTGGGCAGCCAGAGACCCAGGGTAGTCATCTCTGGCCATGAGTAGCTTCATTTTTTATGTTAAGGTGGCCTACTGGTATTAAATGGAAATGGTCATTTAACCCAATTTTTATCACTAGGTACTTTGCTCAGCCCATCTTTGAAACTGGATGCTGTCAATTTTATGTGAATTCTGTGGATGGACAGTAGGGGAAGGGGTGTGATTCCTCTAGGATACATTTGAGAGGTTGTTAACAGAATTGGAAACATAAAACAATAAATAGCCACTCAGTGCAGTAGTAGAAATCTTATTCTGTTCCATTGTCAAAAAAAATAAATTTTCCTTGTACTCTAGAAATAAAATATCATAGAACTTAAGTTCGAAATGTTTCTCATTTTTCTCAATGCATGTATCATATCAGCAAAATATTTCTAAGGCTGCTGTCTTTTTTGTTTTTTAGGGCCACAAGTGTGGCATATAGAAGTTCCCAGACTAGGGGTCAAATCAGAGCTACAGCACAGTCATAGAAATGCCAGATCTGAGCCTTGTCTGCAACCTATACCGCAGCTCATGGCAATGCCAGATCCTTAACCCACTGAACAAGGCCAGGAGTTGAACATGCATCCTCAAGGATACTAGTTGGGTTTGTTTCCTCTAAGCCACAACCAGAACTCCAAGACTTCTGCCTCTTTACATTATGCTAATTGAATCATAGGATAGTTTTCAAGAAGATACAAGTTATGAATTCACATTGGTTAAAAGAAATAAGGGAAATATAAAGAAAAGGAGGGCTTGAGGTAGAATTTTTCAATGACAGGTCAGCTCCAGGGTGCAGGCCTGTATTCTATGGGCCTAACAACTAGCTGGTGATTTCTACACCATCACTTATAGGCCTGGGACATGCTTTTAACTATCTAGGGGATTGCTAAGAAATTGGTTCCTTAGAGTTACTACAAATAAGAAGATTTGATTCGTCAATTATCCCTTTGTCTGGAAGAGGCCATTAAATTTGATGAAGGATGCTGTCAATGCATTAAAAGTTATGACTGAGTGGAAGGTGAGAACAAATGCTGACAAGTATGGTAAACATTAGGGCACACCTGACGAGACACAGGACAAGCTGGGCAAATGGCTCATAAAGCTGATTTAGCAGAAGGACAATAAAATCCTTCCCTTCAAATGATTTGACTTTTTACTAAGCATTTATATGGAGACAGGATTTACTAAGGAAAGTAGACGACACGTTTTTACTAGATTTTGCAGACATCAGTCTTGTATAATCATTCTTTATTGTAGCACTAAACCAATTAAATTCTTATATTCTTTTTCCTTCATGTAAACATTTTCTCTTATGAAAATCAGATATTTACTTCCTCCCAACCATAATAATTGTTTTTGACATTTCTCTTCTATATCATTTAAAAGTCATGCAGAATTTGTTGTTGTTGTAAGTGAAGATTGGCACATGGTAATGATTTGGAAATAAATACAAAACAAAGATGGCCTAAGGAAGACCAATAACTTCCCCCTCTACTAAGAAATTTTATAGTGACTACTTTGTAACTCCTCTTGCTATACATGATTTCATCCTATAACCATGATGGTAATGGTCCTTATTAATATAAAGGCCTCAAAAGTGTTAGAGATTTGTTTTTAAATAGCACCCAGATATTTAGATGTTTATTCAAAATTTATCTGCAAAAATTCTCAACAAAATCTTAGCCAACTGAATCCAATAACATACCAAAAAAATTATACACCATGACCAGGTTGGGTTCATCCCAGGTTCACAAGGATGGTTCAACATACGCAAATCAATCAGCATCATACACCACATTAACCAAAAAAAAAGTCAAAAATCATATGATCATCTCAATAGACGCAGAAAAAGCATTTGACAAAGTCCAACATCCATTCATGATCAAGACCCTTGCCAAACTGGGTATAGAGGGAACATTCCTGAACATAATCAAAGCTATTTATGATAAACCCACAGCAAATAGAATACTCAATGGGGAAAAACTGAAAGCCTTCTCACTCCAATCTGGAACAAGACAGGGATGCCCACTCTCACCACTGCTCTTCAACATAGTTTTGGAAGTCCTAGCCACAGCAATTAGACAAACCAAAGAAATAAAAGGCATCCATATACGAAGAGAAGAGAGAAAACTGTCACTGTATGCAGACGACATGATACTATACATAGAAAACCCTAAGGACTCAACCCCAAAACTACTTGAACTGATTAATGAATTCAGCAAAGTAGCAGGATATAAGATTAACATGCAGAAGTCAGTTGCATTTCTGTAGACCAGCAATGAAATATTAGAAAAGGAATACAAACATACGATACCTTTTAAAATTGCACCTCACAAAATCAAATACCTCCGAATACACCTGACCAAGGAGGTAAAGGACCTATATGCCGAGAACTATAAAACATTCATCAAAGAAATCAAAGAAGATGTAAAGAAATGGAAAGATATTCCATGTTCCTGGATTGGGAAAATCCATATTGTAAAAATGGCCATACTACCCAAAGCAACCTACAGACTCAATGCAATCCCTATCCAATTACCCAGGACATTTTTCACAGAACTAGAACAAACAATCCAAACATTTATATGGAACCACAAAAGACCCAGAATCGCCAAAGCAATCCTGAGAAACAAAAACCAAGCAGGAGGCATAACTCTCCCAGACTTCAAGAAATACTACAAAGCCACAGTCATCAAAACAGTGTGCGACTGGTATCAAAACAGACAGACAGACCAATGGAGCAGAATAGAGAACCCAGAAATAAACCCAGACACCTTCGGTCAATTAATCTTTGACAAGGGAGGCAAGAACATCAAATGGGAAAAAGAAAGTCTATTCAGCAAGCATTGCTGGGAAACCTGGACAGCTGCATGCAAAGCAATGAAACTAGAACACACCCTCACACCATGCACACAAATAAACTCCAAATGGCTGAAAGACTTAAATATACGACAGGACACCATCAAACTCCTAGAAGAGAACATAGGCAAAACACTCTCGGACATCAACATCATGAATATTTTCTCAGGTCAGTCTCCCAAAGCAAGAGAAATTAGAGCAAAAATAAACCCATGGGACCTCATCAAACTGAAAAGCTTTTGCACAGCAAAGGAAACCCAAAAGAAAACAAAACGACAACTTACAGAGTGGGAGAAAATAGTTTCAAATGATGCAACCGACAAGGGCTTAATCTCTAGAATATATAAACAACTTATACAACCCAACAGCAAAAAAGCCAATCAATCAATGGAAAAATGGGCAAAAGACCTGAGTAGACTCTTCTCCAAAGAAGATATACAGATGGCCAACAAACACATGAAAAAATGCTCAACATCACTGGTTATAAGAGAAATGCAAATCAAAACTACCAGGAGATATCACCTCACACCAGTCAGAATGCCCATCCTTAGTAAGTCCACAAATAACAAGTGCTGGAGGGGCTGTGGAGAAAAGGGAACCCTCCTGCACTGTTGGTGGGAATGTCAACTGGTACAGCCACTATGGAGAACAGTTTGGAGATACCTTAGAAATCTATCCATAGAACTTCCATATGACCCCGCAATCCCACTCTTGGGCATCTCTCCGGACAAAACTCTACTTAAAAGAGACACATGCACCCGCATGTTCATTGCAGCACTATTCACAATAGCCAAGACATGGAAACAACCCAAATGTCCATCGACAGATGATTGGATTTGGAAGAAGTGGTATATATACACAATGGAATACTATTCAGCCATAAAAAAGAATGACATCATGCCATTTGCAGCAACATGGATGGAACTAGAGACTCTCATACTGAGTGAAATGAGCCAGAAAGACAAAGACAAATACCATATGATATCACTTATAACTGGAATATAATATCCAGCACAAATGAACATCTCCTCAGAAAAGAAAATCATGGACTTGGAGAAGAGACTTGTGGCTGCCTGATGGGAGGGGGAGGGAGTGAGAGGGATGAGGAGCTTGGGCTTATCAGACACAACTTAGAATAGATTTACAAGGAGATCCTGCTGATTAGCATTGAGAACTTTGTCTAGATACTCATGTTGCATCAGAAGAAAGGCTGGGGGAAAAATCTAATTGTAATGTATACATGTAAGGATAACCTGACCCCCTTGCTGTACAGTGGGAAAATTAAAAAAAAAAAAAATTATCTGAACCTCACTAGTCTGTGAATATTTAGTAGTTTCCTACAGGATTTGTAGCTTTGGATTGCATTGTAGGACAGTGACACCAAACTTCTTGGTAACTTTTCACAGTAGTCTGATACTTTCTCATGTCTAATGAGACATCTACATGCCCATTGTTTTTTCAAGGCTGTGGTCAAATGCTCAGTTATGCCTTGTGGCTTGGCCAAGGACTACTCTCTAATTTATACCCTTGTATTAGTAATGTAATGCTAGCTGCTGAAACAAACAAAGCCTAAATTCTTTGTGGCTTAACATAATAGAAATTTATTTCTCACTCATATCAGGTCTAAGTGGCAGTGGGGGTTCTATTCCCTGTAGTATGCAGGGAACAGGCTTAGAAAACAGTTGATGTCCATGGTGACTCTCAGCCACAAACCCAGCCTGCAGGCAGTAGAAGAGAGAATGGAGAATATCAAGGGAGCGTTTAAAAAATATATATATAGTTTTGGCCACTTTTCACCTGCTAGAACTGAATCTCAGGGCCCCACCCAAAGTAAAACGTATTGAAAAATGTAGTTTCTTAGCGGATAGGGCTTCTCAGACACACACAACTGCACAAGGGGAGAAAAAGCCCAGGTATTTGGTGGGCAGTTAGCAGTCTTTCCACAACCTCTTCAGGGACACTTAACTCTGGAGCTACAGCTGCTGATGACATATGTGTCTGAATGAAGAACTGCCTCGGAAATAAATCTTTTCCCCATCTTTCAGTGGACTTTCAGTTTAGGCAGCCAGAAATGGTCCCCTCCAAAATTATATTTATTCCCCAAGTTTAGGTACAGTAAAAAAAAATCTTCCAATTCCCAATTGTCTAATGGTCTTAGGAATTCATACAACTCTGAGAACATTCCATTTTTCATACTGACCAATGTATATGGCAATGACCACAGTCCCAGCCCACGAGATGGTCCCCCCACAGTTCAGGTGTGTTTTTTGGGTTTTTGGTGTCATGAAGGTCTTCCTGAATTCTGGCTCCTGGCTGGTATGTGCTGAAGTTCCATGTTAAATAAATTACTTTTGGCAAAAAAAAAAAATAACATCATAAATTTTAAGTACTGAAAATGTTCTTATGGAATGAGAATTCTGTTTTTTTCCTGTGTGTATGCAAGCCATATAACTACTTTCTAAGCTTGCTCAGTAATAAAAGTAACATTATTAATAGCAGTAGTCTGACTCCTTATCCAAGTCCCTGCTCAAAGTGTGTTAGAGATACTAAATAATTTAATCATCACAGCTAAGCTGTGGACTATCACTACGTCTATATTACAGATGAGAGCATTGAGATGCAGAGATATGCCTAGTGTCAGATCTCCAGGAAGCGGGAGGGCTGGTATTCTGAACTCAGGAGGCTATACCAACACACTGGGCTATCTTTCCCTTGGTTCCTTTGTAAACTGGTTAAGTCAAATTCATGGTTATAGCGAACATTTGTTTTTTATTTTATGTGAAAAGAAACAGGGTGCTAAGCAGGACCCCATGACTAATAGAGGCACTAATATTTTACTCTGGGGCCATCATTATGGTTTAAAGGATTTGGTAGGAATCTGGAACTGAAATTTGCTAACTGGACATCTAGCTGGAGATAGGCAAAATGAGGTTATATACTGTCAGGAAAGGTCAGCTAAAATATACATGCTTATGTGCATATACAATGTAAACAAAACAATCACTGGCAGGGTGCTATAATTCCTTAAATGTAGGTTAAGGCTAAAAGTACATGATTCTCATCCCCATAGCATCAGCCCTTTATATCAGTTGGATCCCAGCCTACCTATCCCACTTCCTCCCCTTTATCCACACTTTAACGTGGAATATCTTTTTCTTCTCTCTCCCCACTTTCCAAGAGAGCCTCTTCACAAAGCACTTAGGTGTCTCCTTCTGTGGAATACCTCTATGAATTTATTTAGAAACTATTAATCAGATGTTAATGTCTAAAAAAATATAGATGTTTATGTTGTTTCTCTCAAACTAGATTCTAAATGCACTGAGGGTAGTGAATACATCTTTATAGCCTTTATATCTTCCTACTTCACCATGTGGGGTATTTCACATCTAAATTAATGAAAACCATGATTAAATCTACTTATAGAGCATGTTGCAGCATGAAAAACCTTACCTGTGTTTGAGTCCTATAAAGTTGTTAGTTTACCTGTCAGTTCCTTCTAAAATTCTTCCTGGATTATGGTTTCCTTTGATTCAGTATTATCAGCACCTTTCTCAGATGCCTGAACCTAAAAGAGCACACCCCTCAGACCAAAAAGTTTTCTAGTCAAACTGCTCCACTATTGTTGACTTTGTTGACTGGAAAATGTTCTGATTCAACCATGAGGGCATCTCTAATTGTCCCAGCTGTTAGAAGCAGACTAAATGAATAAGATCAAGATGCTTGGACCTTTTGCAGGATCTTGGAGAGGGCAGGGTACAGCAGAGCAGTGCCTGAGTGACCACATGTGTGCTGTGATGTCTCGGGCACTCCCTGCCACACTGCAAGTGGTGTGACCAAGTAATCACTGCCAGCTTTGTCCCCACTTCTCCCAACTTGGGATGAGATTCAAACACTTGTTTAAAATTAGTAGATTGTCCTATTTAAATTTATTTTTTATACTTACATTTCAGAATGTTTTTTTGACATGAAAAGTAGCCATATATATGTATGTATATATACACATGACTAATTTTTAGTCAAGTAAACAAACAACAAAAAATGGTGCAACACCCTGGAAAACATCTGTGAGTGTGTTTTTTCCTGCTGGGTTGTTATAGGACTAATGCACTTATTACACTGATTATCTAGAGAATGTTCTGGAAATACAATACTGATGGAGTCAATTACTCATCTACTAATCTGGGACTTATTAGGTAACAGTCAGTCTGGGAAACCTGGGACATTATTTGTGGGATTTGTCACTGGACACATTTACATCATTGGTTATGCACATCCTGAACTGCATTCCTCTGCTTTTTGATAGCATGGGATTCTGAAACAGGACTACTCATGGATATTTGTCACAATTCCTTAAGAAAAGTTCATCTTCTTCCACAGGTTTTATTTTTGTATTTGGAGTTAAAGAACTATAAATCAATATTATTTAGTTTTAGAAATTGTTTCTGTGCCTATTTTTGGCGATATATTTCCAAAATTATCTGCAATCTATAAACTATAAAGGTAAGTCAAGAGTTATTTGGGCAACACAAGCTCAACTTGCTTGAAACTCAAAGGTCATGTTTTTTCCCAAAGAGTGGGCTTTTCTCCCCCATATATTTATACATTCAACAAGTATTTACTTAATTCCTCCCACGGGCTAGGAACTGTTCTAGTTATGTGAGGTACATCATTGGAAAAACAAAGACCTCAGTCCCTATTGGGGTGTTCCAGTAGCAAGGAGAGACGGCTATAAACAAGTATCATCAATTGTAAATTGTGTAGTCTGTTAGAGAGCAATATATGCTATAGGAAAAAAAAATGCGCAGATAAGAGCAATCAAGAATGAACTGCTGGGTGTTTTATACTTTTTTAACAGAGAAGAGTGTTCTAGGCAGGGGTTTTAAGCAAGATCTTGTCTGGTCAGTTCAAAGGGCAGCAAGAAGGCCTTTGTGGGTGGGGCCAAGTGAGGAGAGGCAAGAGGTTGGATAGGTAAGTGTAGTGTGAGAGAGGGCAGCTCTGGAAGGGCCTTGTCAAGAACTGCAAGGACCTGCTCCAACTCTAAGCGAAATAGGCAGCCAAGGCAGTTCTCATGTTAGCTTCACATGGCTGCCTGGAGCAGGTGTATAAAGTATCACTCATCTTATGGGTGAAGAAATGAGATGCTGAAAATTGAGGTAACAATCAAAATAAACTGCCCTCAATAATTTAATTTCTTATAAAGAAGGTCAGTTTTGGACAGACAATATTCTTTAAGCCTGCCATTCTTCTTATTTTCATTTCCTTTTAATCCTTACAAATAACCATATAAAATAAATAATGTTTATTGTTCAATAAGTGAAAAAAATGGGAGGTTTAGAAAGTGTATAAGTTTTACAAAGTTCACATAGCTAGCAAACAGAGTTTCAAGGTTAAGTCTCTGAATCCTAATGCAAAATGTTCTGTAAAGTTATATCAAAAGAGTTTTAAAATTTTGCCTAAGAATCAATTCGAACCTAGAAAATAAGACAAATTATAAAGTCACCCATGGACACCTCCAAGACTGAAAGGATATTAACCTTTTTGCATGTTTGCTATAGATCAAATGATTCTTTTTGAATTTAGAAAATAAAACATTAAAAAATTTTTCCAATTTGATGGAGATAAAATGCTATGTTGTTATTTGGAAATGTTTTCATTATTATTGAAGTTAAAAATGTTTAGATGTTTTTATTAACCACTTGGTTTACCTATTTTGTGAACTGCCATTTATATTCTTAGTCTATATTTCTATTTATTATCTTTTCCTTGTTGACTTGAGCTCTTTATATATTCTAGTTAATATTCATTTAACTGTTGTAGTTTTGTAAATATTTTCATGAAGTCTATAGGTGGTATTTTTTCCAACATTTATTTATGAAATATACAAAAGTTTGAATAAAATATACATGCATGTTTAAGTCATGTTTCTGATCACAAAGGCAATATTTTAATTTTTCCTCCTTAGAATGTATTTCCTTTAGGTGTCTGGTAAATAATAGTATTACACTAAGGGACTTCCTAAAAGTGGATATTACCCATTATCAAATGCATGTTTTGCTTTTTTTTTTGCTGCAATGGCAGCATGCAAAAGTTCCTGGGACAGAGATGGAATGGAACCTAAGACACAGCAGTGAAAACACCAGATCCTTAACCACTAGGCTACCAGGGAACTCCTATTTTTTGCTTTTGTTTTTTGTTTGTTTTTTGATATTATTGAGGTAATATGGTGAATTATACCAATTGATTTTCTAACATTCCAATAATTTAGCATTCCTGAGATAAACCCAGGTTTCTAACGATTGTTTTAAAATATTTTCTATTACTTTTTTTACTTTGTTTGTTCAGTATTTTGCATCAGTGTTCCTGAATGAGATGGCTGGTAATTTTCTCCTAACTTCCTTTTTTGGATTGTTATCATAAAATAACTTGGGGATCACTTCTGTTTCTGTTTTCTGGAAATATTTGGGTAATATTGGAATTAATTGAGTCTGGTTTGTTTGGGGAAGCTTGTTGAAGTCAGCTTGAGTTTTATTTATGGGAAGATTTGTGACTATTATTCACTTTTAAAAAATGGACATTCTGGTTTTTAATTTCTTCATAAATCCATTTTGGCAGTTATTTTTTTAGGAATTAGTTTATCTTGTTGATATTTTCCACTTTTTTGGACACAAATTTGTTCATAATACCATCTCACTTCTTTGAACATGCATGTCAGTTATAATGATGTTCACTTTTATATTACTGATATTGGCTGTTTTGTGCCTTCTCTGTTTTTCTTGATGGATTTTTGTCAGAAGTTTGTTAATTTTGTAAGTTATTTTTAAAAAACAACTTATGCCTTTGTTGATCCTCTCTAGAGAAAGCTTATTTTCTGTTTCATTAACTTTTGCTTTTTACTTCTTTATTATCCTTCCTTTTTATTTATTTCTTTGTGGTCAGTTTTTATAAATGTGCACATTTCAAAAGAATGTGCATTCTAAGATTGTTCAGTGGAATGGTCTATAAAAATCAACGAAATCAAAATAATTTTTGATCAAATTTTTAAATTGAGCTATTTGAGTTTTCTATATCCTTATTTTTTATTATATCCTTATAAAGAAATGTTGTTAAATCTCCCACTTTGATATTTGATTTGTATTTTATTCTTCTAGTTTTATCATTGTTTTTATTACATACAGTAAAATTTAAAATTTTATAATCTCTTATTGACCTGTAATAGACATCTTTTTTTATTATGAAATGACCCTGTTGAAATACAATAATTTTATTTTGCTGAAACAGCTCTTTTTTCTTATATTTCTATGAAGTCTCATTTTTGAGGGGGATTAATAGTTACAAGGTATATCTCCTTTAAATTTTATTCTTTTTGCATCCCTATTTTTAACATGCATCTTTAATAAAAAAGTGTTTATTTGATTTTTGCATTTTTAATCTATTTTGTCTTTATCCTTCAATTATAGCGAATGGCTAATTTGAATTTAATATAATTACTGATATTAAATTTTATTCTTTTTCTACTATTTATATAATTAGTGTATATAATTGTTGTATATGGATTTTTCTTATTTTTTCTGCTTTCTTTTGTGATTGTGTTATTTCTTACTGCGGTATTTTTTTCCCATCCACTAGTTGAAAATTATAACTTTTTATTCTTTAGTGGCTACTCTACAAAATACATCACACTTCATTTATCAGATACAAAATTATTGAATGCATTTTTTTCTCAGGGAGAGTTGGGATTAAAAACCAGACAGCCTCCATAGTCTATTTTTTTACCACCTAGTTCCATTAACATGGCAGATTGAGAAATTAAGTTCACATCATACTGCTGAGGTTGAACTCTGGTTTTCTGATGCCCTAGGTCAGGTACATTCCTCAATAAACTAGAACTTATGCCAGAAGTCTCACAAAATCATGAGATTAAAATCTATTACTTTGAGTGTCAAGAGGTTCAAAATCTCTTATTTGATTCATTATAGAATTACTTGAGGATCCCATATGTTGTTTTGTTTGAGTAAAATCTGAAATATATTAAAAAATACCTACTGCTGTGTTGCCTATTTGCTTTTCTTTTTTATAAGTCCTATTGAGAAGCGCTGCAGAAATTTTGTCCTGACATGTGGGGGCCCAACTATTTCCTGCCACACTCAGCTTGGGGGACATAGCCTCTGGGTTATACTCTTTTGAAACTGTCCTGCTGAAGTGCATGTTTTGATTTTAGGATTTTCCAGATGCTTCATAAGCAGGTCCCATGTGTTAAAATCTGTGGAAATTCAGCCTGTTTCTGAATATGAGAGATCTAAGTAGTCTACAAATTTAGGGCAGTTAGTCTATTATCTGCAATGAGAGGACTGCTATTTAATTGTATTTCATTCTATTGTTTACATATTATATGTTTATTCTATGCTTTATTTTTTACTTCATTTGCATTTTTAAAAGTCCCTACATTTTATATTTCCAGAAATTTGATTTTTCCATATAAATATATTCTCTGGCTATTTAAATTGAAGACATTTTAAATGTAAAGCAAACTAAGATAAATAAATGCACAATGTGTTCACTTCTGATAGGAGCTTATCCCTATGCTAAGCTTTTCTGATTTTTTAAAGTCTTGGAATCATAGCATCACATAATGTTAAAAAGCTGTAAAGAAATTTAGACACCATGTCCACAGACCTTCTCACTTAAGTAATGAGGAAACTGAGACCAAGAATGTTTAACAGATGAGTAATGGCTGAATTAATTCTAAAACCCAAATTTTCTCATTCCTGATATCAGTCCCAGAAACACGTCATATGTCTTCAACATAATGGTTTCAAACATTAAGTAAGTTTGATTCTAAAATATTGTAATGTTCGTATAAATTTAAAATTTTAGTCTTTGTTTAGGTATCCAAAAGGTAATCTTGTCTTAAGTTTTTTACTGGGGCTAAAGCAGGTGCCGGCCACTTTGATAGGCACTGGGGATATACTGGTGAAAAAAACAGATGTGGACTCAGCCTTCAAAAAGTAACAAGTCAGAGAAATTAATGTGAAATTTCAACTGATGCAAATATTCATCCTCTCTCCCCAACTCATTCCAGTTACCTCTATGGACCTTTCAAACATCAACGTGAACGTCCTTTATTGAGAGAACTTTTCAGTCTAGGCCAGGTCCCTAGTCACCCACCCTCCAGTGTCTGTTTCTGTTTTTGCTCATTCTTAGGGGGCCACATATATCTGATGCATGTGAGGACCTTATAGGCCATGGTAAGGACTTGGGTTTTTACTCTTACACAATTGAAAGACTTTCAAATGTTTTTAAAATACCTATGCAATAAAAAAATAAATGGCTTGATGGCGTTCTTATAAGGCAGTAAGCATGGTTAAAGGGAGTCCAGTTAGAAAGCTGCCACAGGAGTCCCATGGGAGATGATGGTAGTTTATTTTGAGGAATTTCCCTGAATACAGAAATGGATGAATCTGAGAGATATTTAGATGTTTAACTGAAAGAACATGGGTAGAGAAATATTGTGAGTGTGGTAAATAGTAAAATAGTGATAGTATTTGCAAGTCTTCCCAATAAGAAGTGAAGCCTGCCTTCACTCTATTGAATGTGGAGACGTCCTGTGACCAGCTTTGGTCAATGGGACACCAGCATACAGAGGCTTAAAAAACATATGCATATTGAGGATTTCACTCAGTGAGCTTAAAACTTCACTGTGTGAGGAGTCAGGCCAGCCTGCTGGAGGATGAGAAACCAGTTGACCCAGACATGCCAGCCAAGACCCTTGAAGGAGCTAAGGTGGGAACAGTCAACTTGGACCACAATGTAAGGATGCTAGGGTGAACACAGCCCAAACTGCTGGCTGAATGATTTTTGAACTAAATAAAGTGTTGTTGCCTGAATACACTAAGTTGTGGGGTGGTTTGTGACATGACAAATGCTAACTGGTTCTGTGTGAGAGAGAAGTCTATGAAATGAACGGTATTCATATTTTAAAAGAGATGTACATTATCTGAGGATTCCCAAAATACAATGTCCTATGTGCTCTCATCCTTGTTTGAATAATTCAGATTTAACAGAGCCATCTAGTTAATAGCCCATTTAAAAAAATTTTTTATTTTTTGTATTTTTAGGACTGCACCCGTGACACATGGAGTTTCCCAGGCTAGGGTCAAATCAGACCTGTAGCTGCTGGCCTACACCACAGCCACAGTGACATGGGATTTGAGCCGTGTCTGCGATCTATACCACAGCTCACGGCAATGCTGGCTCCTTAACCCACTGAGCAAGGCCAGGGATTGAACCTGTGTCCTCATGGATGCCAGTCAGATTCGTTTCTGCTGAGCCATAACGGAAACTCCTAACAGTCCATTTTATATACATCAATTCCATCAATCTAACAAGTTTTTCTTCAGATATTTATTCTCTAATTCATCTTTTATTTACTGAATTTTCCCCTGAATATAGGGTTTTTGTTTTTTGTATTCTTAGTTGGTGCTTAGAGAGCATTAAAAGTCAGATGTAAAATCAGTGATTTCAAATATGGAAAATGTTTTCAAATGTAAATAATACATATGTCTATGTGGCTAGAGAAAGATTTCATTATTGAAAAGCTTTGATGTGAGAATCCTTGATATGTATTGTTGGTAATTAAAAACATCTATTTATAAATCTGAACAATGGAATACAATGGTGTGACATGATAGGAACTTCTGAAAATGTAAGGGATATTTTATATATCTAAATGTAAGTAAAGGCATTGTGCTCATATTGGCTTTCAAATTACTTTTAGATCCCACATGAACAGTAGAGAAAACTGTCCTCTGAAAAATATTCCTTGCAGATCTGGGATAATATTAGTCAGTTGTTATGTATAATAAGATAAGTAGGATTTCCTGCTGGGGTGCAATGGGATCAGTGGCATCTTGGCAATGCTGGGACACAGTTTCGATCCCCAGTCCTGGCACAGTGGGTTAAGGATCCTGCACTGCTGCAGCTGCAGCTTAGGTCACAACTATGGCTTGGATCTGATCCTTGGCCCAGGAACTCCATATGCCATGAGGCAGCCAAAAAAGAAGAAAAAAAAATAAGATAGATAAATGGTTTATTTTCATACACAATAAGATTTAGGAGGAGAAAATATTAGACCCCAAAATAAGTATTCCTTTAAAGAGATGTTACCACTTCTGTGTTAGGTAGTAAAGTTTTCTTCATCACTATAGAAAGCCAACCTGATTATTTTGGGATACATCAGAAAGTTATCAAATTGCTATTTATTTTCAGTGATGTGTAGATTTTTTAGATTTCATAGAAAAAAAGAACTTTGGAGAGGAACCTAGGTACCAAGTATACCTCAACATTTGTGTGATTTCACAGGGCTGTAATATTGACCTCATTGATAATCTCATTAAGAACATATATATATACACACACCTATATATTACATGTATATATAACTGAATCACTTTGCTATACACTTGAAACTAATACAACATCGTAAATTACCTATACTTCAATTTTTAAAAATCTAATTGAAAAATCCATCAATTTTTTTTTTCTAAATTTTCTTTGGCCCTAAAGGTAATACGACACATGCAACATACAATTTACCTCCCCACTCCAGAAATGGTAAAATAAACTATGCATTTAACACATATTTCAATAATGTGACAATGTTTACCTTACCTTGGAATGGCAAGACAACTTTAGAGTGTCATTCTGCTAAAAAATGATTTGTGAGTTCACCTTCCCTATAGATCCTTTCATTGTAAAAATTCATACCGTGCATCATATTAAATAAATTTTGAATTTTGGTAGTTATGTGGTTTTGAAAACAAATAGCAATGACAAAAACAGCTATCATTTAGTGAATATTTATATAACTTCATGCACCACTGCATATATATATATACTTAACTTCACAACCTATAAAGTAGATTCTACTACTATAGATAAGGCACATGTTGGCTAAGTAGCCTGTAAGAAGTGACACAGCTAGTGAGTATCAGAGGTGGAAGCGCACCCACACATGCTGACATCGTGGCATGACTTTCACCTCGAAAGATCATTACAATTTATACAAGCAGCACTATAGTCTCTGTCCCAATCAGGAGCTGAAGAATCCTGGGCATGCAAATTTTTACTTTGCTTTATTATATATATATATATATATATAAATATAATTTATATATATATATATATATATATATGTGTGTGTGTGTGTGTATTCTCTATGTACATATTTAAGTTCCATTATAAAAAAAATAGTTTAAATCAACTTTGGTGGGGAGGAGTGTGAGCTTAAACAACTTTTTCCTTTAAAAGCGCCCATATATTACTCAGTTTTGACACACACCGTACTGGTCTCATCCAAGTTCAATATTTTATGATTATGTGATTTCGTTGGCTGTGTGTTTTGGTCTTATAGGAACCATTTCAAATTACTTCAGTGGATGTTGTGTAATCCTACCCTACTAGGAAAGAGTTAGGCTCTTTATACACCGGAGACTGGTTTATTAAACCCATCCACACCCTGTGGTGTGTTTTTATGCACACTCCCTTTGTCTCCTGAAGGAAGTTTCTGCATATGGGAGAAGGGTGTAAGGGAAAACAAAATCCTGGATTCTGTCTGTATGATGATTACAGCTGAGACACAAAAACATCTGCTGGGTTAAAGGCACCAGCTGTTGGCCATGCAGAGCAACCACATACAATGCCGTTGGTCAGGAAATTAAGAAAACCATGGTGTCAGTGGATCAAACTGTGAAGAATCTTGGAAAGACTAAATATTGCTATCTATACTGACATTTGACCAACACAAAATTTAACTAGCATGCACTTATTTTAAGACAATTTCCTTCTCTATATTTTAATCACTGATTTCTACTTAGTTTTGAGTCATTCTCAGAAAGAAATGAGTTTATTGATGATAAAAAAACCCCTGACCTGCAATGAAAGAGAAGTTTTGTATCTTTAATTCACTAATATTTTTCTTATTGTCTCAAGAAACTTTGCTGTTATTTCACATCAAAAAACACTTCTGAAACTGATATAGATTTTAACTCATGGATATTGATCATTCCTTCTGATTTTCTTTTTATATGTAGCCCTGATTAACGACAACACAAAGCCTAAAATGTATGCACCTATTTGTTTTCAGGACTTATCAATAGTATTTTTATAAAATCAGTGGGCTATGCTGTATTGATTAAATATCTATGTCCCTGCAAAGGGTTGTCTTGCAATGTGGCATCATGATAAATCACATTTGATTGATGACCCAGAATGGAAGAAGTCTTACAATTTCTTGAAATATGGAACATTTACATTTTATAAAATAAAAGAGTGATTCTGATTTTATGTTATTTGATGCATTGTTTGTATTTAAGTACAAATAGCTATAGCAGAGGAAACTATTTTCTCTGGAAAAACCCAAAATATAATAGATTACAGAACTAATTCTCTAATTAATCAAAAACAAAGACACACTTTTAAAATGTGTCTTAAGTATTTGGGTAGAAATACTAAACTCTGATGCCTAATATTTCTATCCATTGGGAGGAACACTCCTGGTCCCTCAGCCTACCCTTGCTTCTCTCAGGGAAGTAAAAGAGACTGCCTGATCCTCAGGCATATGTCATTGGTGCATTATTTCTTGGCCGGATGGAGCTTATCTATTAAAATTCTTGCAAATGGGGGCCTGGTATCTTATTTTTCCTTCTCACTCCATCAAGTCCAGAGAGAGGCACATGGAGGTCCCCAGGCTAGGGGTTGAATCAAATCAGGGCTATAGCTGCTGGCCTACACCACAGCCATGGCAATGCAGGATCCTAGCTGCGCCTATGATCTACACCACAGCTCACAGTAATGCGAGATCCTGAACCCACTGAGCAAGGCCAGGGATCAGACCCTCATCCTCATCTATACTACTTGGGTTTGTTAACTACTAAGCCACGACAGGAACTGCACACTTCAAGGTCTCCTTTGGGTAAGTTTTCCAAGACCAAAACAGTCAAGTTGCCTCAACAAGTGACCTCCTCCAGCTCTCCATGCTTAAGAGGAAAGTTTGGGTCTTCATCAGAAGGCTTTTTTTGCCTTATTTTACAAAAGACACATAACCTAAGTGGATGAGAAGGGTGCTCTTTATCAGGCCACCTTCACCTCCAACTTGGTGTATTTGTTTCACTCATTGGGGGGCTTTGTGAAATAGAAGATATGGCATATTTTCAGACAAAAAGACATATGAGGAGAACCAGGGAAGGGTCAGGGCTTTGGGTTGTGAATTTGGGTAGGAGACTCTGTGTGTCTTTAATGTGGACAGTGTACCATGGCCTATGTTTTGCAGTGTGGCTGGGTTTTCAGGTGGCTTTAGGATTTAGGCATAAGTTCTGTGAGATGTCCCCCTGAAAAATCACTGCAGCTTACGGTAAGTGATACTTTTGCCTCAATATCTATAGAGGTGATGGGACTTAAGTAAAGGAGCAGATGTTAGTAAAGTTATAAGATGTAGCAAACAGAGGTGGATTTTAAGAGCATCAGCACACAGAACATTGGCTGAGTGGGCTACAACAGCCTGAGAAAATATGCAAAGACCACAGAGGCCTTAACAAGGGTTTAAACTCAGTTTTGAATGCTATATATGTGACTATTCATGAGAAGGCATGGGATACACAGAGTGTTCATGTAAAAGCTTTGCAGGGCAGAGCCACTGCTGGCTCTGTTTGCCATGTTTTTCAATCACATCTGTGGGACACTTTAAGTGCCAGATCTATACAGGAGGAACTATTTACTGGTGTTTTTATTTGCCTTTGGAGCCAAGAGAAGGAATAGGGCAAGAATAACCTGGAATTCGGAAGACATGTACTGACTCAAAAATCACTTCCTATTCCAATATCTCACGTTACTCTGGATTTGTTACTTACATAAGCTTTAACCATGTCAAGAGATTTTTCAAGACCCAAATCATTACTTTCAACTAAGAGAGATAGATTTTAGTCCTAACTCAACAAAAGGAACAGGAGCATTTATCATAATTTGGTGATTTAATTCATTGTAGAGCTTCCTAGTGGCAAAATCTCCATTGACCACCAGAGCTTGTGAAGGACATCCAATGGAGCAGGACTTGGATAACAGGGGAGAGATTTCATGAAGGTAGGAGCAAGAGTGCCCTCATCTCAAGTTTTATCTTTAGCATTTAATTTTCTCTCATCTAAAATGCCTTATCTTTTGCCAATAATTATGTGAAAGCATCAAATTTTATACATTAAACGAAAATTATCAGAATCGGATAAACAAGTTGTATAATATTGACAGCTTATGAGACCCTATTTTATTAAAAAAAATTATGTTGATCCCTTTATTTAGAAAGATACCCACAATTATATTACTATTTCCAGATACACCTTGAATCTTGGTTTATAGTTTAGAAGGAGTTGTGCATTAACATTTGGAATTGAGTTGTTTCTTGTGATGTGACTGAATTTACCCCATGTCTGCAAATAATAACTTAATTAAGTCCCCAAAATGCCTTTAGGTGAAAGAGGAGAAGACTTAATGAATTGTGAGGCATTGCAGAATAACAAAAGAATTTTAAGGCAGTTTCCCAGCCATGAGGGGGGCCTTTTAGTGTATTCTGCATTGAAGTGCCCTAACAATGGTGGTGCAATTCTGGTCTAGAGTTTCTAGTCTTGAGTTTTGTTAGCAGAGACACCTAAGCCAAAAGGCACTAACGACCTATGCCATCTGGCCTGTCAACAGCCAGCTTCAGTGAAGTGTTAAGAAATGCAGTCATTATTTATGCATCTTGGCTTTATTATTCATTTTGATATATTTTCCCAGTGTTACCACTGATCTTCTGCGTGTGTCTTTTTGAACATGCCATTTCTGTGAAAGTTTTAGCTTAATATCATTTTGTAGTTCATTTGAGTGGAAGATTCTTTTCATATGAAACAAATGATGTCTTTTCTATAATTTGGTGAGTTATTTAAAAATTAGCTACTTAAAGTCTCACTGCTGTTAGGTTAATGTTTGGATTTAAGATTAGATATCTTTGCAAGCATGAATAATAATTAAATGCTACAATGGCTTATTTATTTCATACTTTCTAAATTGTACTCAGGTTTGGTGTGATTAGGACAGATGGTTACTTCCCTCTAGATATCTAAAAGCAATCCTAGAAAGTATCCTTCTTTTGAAAATTATAATCTCATTCTCAGGGCTAGGATGAATCTAATCAGAAGGTAGGTGATTTTTCTTAAAACAACCCAATTTTTAGAAATAGACTTATTCAAAGACTACCTTTGGCTCCTCCCAGATATCTTTTGCTGGGTCTTTTTTGTTTTTAACCAAACTGCCTTTAAATTTGGGGCTTTTCAAGGGGTAGACCCTCATTTCACATTTCAGTGTGAAGAAACAGAGGGGCAGAAAGGGTAAGGTACTTGCTCAATGACACACAGCTATTAAGCAGAAGTGAGATTTGAATTGAGGCTTTATGAGGTTCCAGAGTCCTTGATGTCATAATTTCCCATACATAGGCCTAGACTCTTTTGAAAGGTTCTTATTCAGCAAGTCCAAGTGACGCTGGGGAACCTAGTTTTTAAACAAATAGCCCAAATGAGATGATTTTCTTCATCAGGAAAGTTTGGGAAACTTACTTCAAGTGAATAAACGTACCATGTCCATCTTGGATACAGCAGAACATTTTAACAATCTTGGTTTCGCTTAGAAATGAGGATACATCTATTCAAGCTCTATGTATATTCTATTCTGGGTCTCAGATTCTTATACATTTCTTTTTTATGAATAAATTAGGAAAAGTTGTTTTTCATAAGAATTCAGGAAAATAACCTGAGACTAATAAAAATGGCTTAGCAGAAATTAAGCATTAAGTCTGAAGAAACTGGTTATGGACAGCTTTATAAGAAATCACTGAAAAAGGAACCAACCAGCCAAGTCATAAGGATAGACATTTTTCCTTTGTTTAGAAGTTTCTATGACCTGCTGGGCTGAGCCAAAAACAGGAAATATGAGTCTCTGTTTTCTTCCAGGACTCTCTTTGGCCCACTGGATACACAGGAAGTGGTAAAATGCTGTATGGTGGCTCTGTAGGAATTGAAAGTTCTTGGGCAAATCAATCAGGCCTGACTCTCCACATCTGCAAGCCAGGATAATGATATTGGCTAAACTTACATGAATCCCATCTGGATTTACTTACTGGCAAGTGTAAAGTGTTTTCAAAATACCAAATATTATATAGGGCATCCAAGCAGTTTCAATTTTAGCAGCCCCATCATTTTTCTTCCTGCACTTTAGTGTACACACTGCTTAGTGTGATGGATATAGTAAAACCCCAAATTACTGGGCCCCCAAGCCCTTGCCTAACACTGTCCTCCTATACTGCTCCTGCTGGCCAACACCTGCCTTGGGGCCACTTACTCTCTATTAACTTACAACTTTGGCCATTTTAAAGAGAGTTTTGTTTTCAGCCTTGTTGATATTGGGATAAGAACACACAAATACTCTGAAAACACAAAAAGTTATCATTGCTACTGAACATTTTTAATTTTCACAGTACACAATTTTGGGAACTATTCCCCACCCTCCAAAACCTAAGCCTGCCAGACTATGCTAATTAGCATACATGAGAAATAGGTGTGCCTCTCCTGTTTTAATTTTGTGGGCATTATAAATCACATAACTGATCTTAGATCTCTCTTTTCATTGGCTGCTAGAAGAATCAGGACTGCATGTGTGCCTTATACAGGGCCTTGATGCACACTTATCTGGTTTATATGCCAAGTATATTAAATAGTATGTGTATTTTTCATTATATACCACAAAAATCCTTATTTCTCTATTCTTTCCAAACATGCAGTGTATCTGGGAAGAGCAGCTTTGCGTGTCTGCAATAAACTTCCTCAGATTTATTTTTCCTGGGACATCTAAAACCTTTCACACAGAATTTCTTATGTTGATGAACTCAAAATACACTTGATTTCTATTCTCTGGGAGCACTTCTCCAAAGCAGAAGAATAAAGATGAAGAAGTACTGAATTTTTTAAAAAAGCAAGTGAATACAGGTTGAGGAAAATTCTACTTTATGAAGTTCTTCCATTTCATTGCCTCATTCTCAGAGCCTATTCACTACTTGGAAAAATTCATAACTAGGCAAAATAAAAGCATTCATTCTCCTCCAGGCTGTAAGCCAAATCAAACCATTCTTTTTAATTACAGGTGAATAATAACACCCTTAAATTTCTTACAAATAACGTCAGCCTCCTTTTGCTTTTTGACTGATGGAAGGTGATGAATGAAGACCTTTTAATTCAGCACAGCTGGATGTCTTTTGTTGCACTTCCTCTCAAAAGTTGCTGTGCAGATCTGGCCTATTTTGTCAGACGTGCTAAAAACAACCTGCCTGACTGGAGGTGGAAACAGCCTTCAAACAGAAGACATTTGCGTGATTGAATACCCTGTCGGGACAGCAGCTGTGGCAGTCAATGTACGAGGTGGAAGATACGCCATTTGTTTGAACGTATGTGCTTGTGTGTGCAAGTGTGTTATGATTTGATGGTTCTCCCAGGACTAGAGAAGGCCCCTCTAGTCAACCTTTGGAGTTGGTATGAAAGTGACTTTAGTACTGTAGCCAATTTTAAGGATGCTCTGAAAAATAGAGGGCTTACTGCCTGGACCTTAAATCTTTATTCCTGTATGGATTTCTGAATGCCCAGTAAACCAAGCCTTCCTTCAGCAATTAAGAAGTTCTGTGAGCTCTAGGACTTGGTGACATCTGGATAAGGAGTTGACTTGCCACAGGTTGCAGTTTATCCAACCTCTTCCAGGAATGAACTCAATGCATTTCCCTGGGAAGATGGGGAAGGACACAGTGGCCACCTTTACCATTGCCCTTGCTCACTGTAGGTTTAGCTGAAAGGAGTGATCTGTGACAGAGTGCATCTGGACCTTATCTCAGTAGTGCTGATTTGTGTCTCCAGGGGCAGGAGTTCAATTGCCTGTAATAGACAGCACAGCACAGACCTCAATTTACTAGGGCTATATCCTTCATGCATAGGAGCCAAGTTACAGGACCCACAAACCAGATTCCCAAGCTAGAACAAAGCCTTGGACTGGTTAAATTATTTCTTTTGTGTGAGACTAGGTACAAGGTGTTTCTTAACCACCTTATGATATAGGCATTATCTCCATTTTACAGGCTAAAAAAATGATAATATGAGACTTGGAAGAGAGCTGGGAGGACAGTGTTGTGAATTCAGGAAGTGAGAGATGCAGAGATTCATATCCAGGTCTAATTTGAAATCCTGTGCTCTTTGCCAAAGTTGACTTCATTATCATTTTGTCATTGTGTTTAATAAAGCTGATAGAGATCATGTGAAAAAGGAAAGTATACATTATACTTTCAGAAATGTGTAATAATTTTGTGCAAGGGGGTTTAAATCATTAGGATTTATTTAATATGCAAGCATAATTTGCTAGATTTTTTTGTGTGTATACATGCATGCACACATTTCTTCTCTACTCTTCCTAAATGGAGATAACCCAACAAGAATTACTTGGATGATATTTTCACACCAGGAGAGAAAAAGAAGAAGACGGCTGGTAATGGAGATTGTCTTGTTTAGAACTCTGGCTTCTTTACAGTCACCTTTAAATTACTCATGTGGAACCACAAAACATAATTAAATCACTCAGCAAACTCAGTGATTGATCATCAGCTAATAAATAAATACCTTGTATGGACTTAAGAGACTTTGACACTTTAAGTTTGAATATAAATGTTGTGTTTGGGGAAACTGTGAATATGGTAAAGGAATGTTCTTAATTAGCTGAAACACTAAGTAACCAAAGTGAGCTGTATATGTTTAAACCTCATTGTCATAACCCTAGAGATAATTTGTAATGGATTATTCTTTGTGTAAGGGGGACTGTCTTGTACAGCGAACGTTTTCAGTAGCATTCTTGGCATCCATCCACTAGTAGTCAGCAGCACTCCTCTCACATTTGTGAAAATAAAAAATATCTCTAGATATTGTTAAATGTCTCCCAGGAGGCAAAATTGCCTTGATAGAGAACAACTGCTTTAAAAGATGTATGAACATATAAAACAAAAATTAAATTAATTTGGATACACACAGGTGTACATATATATGTATATGTATTATATAGATATATCTATTTGTATACATATCCAAAAAAGTACAGAGAATATGAGTCAGTAAACTGAATTATATTGTTATAAGTTTCCTATATATGTTATATGAAGGGGATCAATATTAACTCTACATAATTTGTAATAACTTAAAGATAGGTACTGTAATTCCTAGAGCAACCACTGGAAAAAAGTTCAAGGACATATACTAAAAAGATAGCAAAGGAATCAAAATGGAATACTAAAAATTGGTAAACTCAAATGAAGGCAGAAAGGAGAAAGGTATAAGCAATAACAACAAAATCATGAGTGGAAAAAAGGGCACAGAACATCTAATCATATCAACAGTTGCATTAAATGTAATTGGACTATGTTTTCTAATTAAAAAGCGAACACTGTTGGAGTTCCCGTTGTGGCACAGTGGTTAACGAATCAGACTAGGAACCATGAAGTTGCAGGTTTGATCCCTGGCATTGCTCAGTGGGTTAAGGATCCAGCATTGCCGTGAGCTGTGGTGTAGGTTGCAGACATGGCTCGGATCCTGTGTTGCTATGGCTCTGGTGTAGGCTGGCAGCTATAGCTCTGATTCAACCCCTAGCCTGGGAACCTCCATATGCCACATGAGCGGCCCAAGAAATGGCAAAAAGAAAAAAGAAGGAAAAAAAAAAGCGAACACTGTTTATCTTTATAAAGCAGCAAGAACTACATGCTATCCCTAAAAGATGTATTTTACCTGAAAAGGTACAAAGAGCTTGAAAGTATAAAGGATGAAAAACTATATATCATGCAAATATTATTCATAATAGAGCTGAATTGCTATATAACATCAGTCGCAAGGGTGAATACATTGGGATGAGTTAATTCCAATATGTATGTGCTTAAAAACTGTGTTTTGACAAAAACAAAACAGTGGCTAGATAAAAAGAGAGGTATAGGCAAAGCCACAAACATATGAAAAATTTCACACATCTGTTTCAGCAGTTACAATAATTAAACAAAAATAATCACAATATATACAAGAAAAGAGAAAATATAAATAATACTATTGTATTAATTAGGGTTCTCCAAAGAAACAGAACCAGTAGGAAAACCAGTAGGGCTTCCCAGAGAAACACAACCAGTAAAAACAGAACCAGTAGAATATACATATACACATATAGGGGTGTGTGTGTGTGTGTGTGTGTGTGTATGATGAGTGATTTATTATAGGAATTGACTCACATGGTTATGGAGATCAAGAAGTCCCATAATCTGTTATCATAAGCCAGAGAACCAGTAAAGCTGGTGATATAATTCAGTCCAAGTACAAGGGCCTGAGAATGGATGGGAGGAGAGTGGAGGGTGATTGTGGCTGATGGTGTAAGTTCCTATCTGAGATGGTAACCCTGAGAACCAAGAGCTCAGATGTTTGGGAGGAAGAGAAGATGGGTGTCTCAGCTAAGCAAAGAAAGCAAATTCACCTTACCCCATTTTTTTGTTCTATTCAAGTTCCCAAAGGATTGGATGATGCCCACCTGCATTGGTGACGACGATCTTCTTTACTTAATCTACTTATTCATGGCTAATTTCTTCCTAAACATTTTTATAGATACACTCAGAAATAATGTTTTACCAAGTATCTGGGCATCCCTTAGCCCAAACAAATTAACACATAATATTAATTATAAACCATCTTTATCTCACAGATATTTACATATTTATATATAAAACATTTAACACAAGTTCAGAATCCACATTCTTTGAAAGTATACATGAATTATGAGCCAGGATAGATCATACTGGGGCATAAAATAAGTCTCCATGAAGTTCAAGGGATGACATAGCATCAGTAATTATATTCTGTGACCATATGAAATTAAGTTGTAAATCAGTAAGATAGCTAGAAAAGTTCCAACATTTGAGGATTAAACAGGCAACTTCTGAATAACACATGGATCAAAGAAATCATTAATTAGAAAATATTCTGAACCAAATGCTGATGAGTAGACAGCATCAAAATTAGTGGCATGCAGCTAATATAGTACAAGGAGAAAAATTTATACCTTTAAATCCATATATTAGAGAGAAGGGCTTAACATTAATAATATAATTTTCTACCTTAAGGAGCCATTGATTACCTTAAGACTATCATGAGATTATTTTAAGAACCTAGAAAAAGATAAAAATTTAATTCCATAGGTGGAAGAAATAATAAAGGGAGGGATCAAAGAAACAGAAAAGAGGAGTTCCCGATGTGGCGCAGCAGAAACAAATCCGACTAGGAACCATGTGGTTGTGGATTCCATCCCTGGCCTCGCTCAGTGGGTTAAGGATCTGGCACTGCCGTGAGCGGAGGTGTAGGTCACAGATAAGGCTGGATCTGGTGTTGCTGTGGCTATGGTGTAGGCAAGCAGCTGTAGCTTTGATTAGACCCCAAGCCTAGGAACCTCCATATGCCATGGGTGCGGTCCTAAAAAGACAAAAAGACAAAAAGAAAAGAAAAGAAATGGAAAAGAGACACAATAGAATAATTTTGCACTACTAGGAGTTAGTTTCTTTAAAGGTTAATAAAATTTATAAACTAGCCAAGACTGATGTGGACTGAAATACAGAAATCACAAAATTTCGATACTAGGACTGAAAGAAAGGATATTATCCAGATCCTACAAAAATCAAAAGGATTTTAGATACTATGAATGACTTTATATGAATGAATCTGAGATGGCAGATGAAACTGACAAATACTTAAAAACATACAGCTTATTAAATCTGATACCAGGTTAAATATAAATGCCTTTTATTCATCAGAAAAACTAAACTATACATCAGAAACTTCTACATAAAGAGAATACTAGGCTCAAGTGATTTCAATGGTGAAATTCTCCCAAATTTAAGGAAGACATAATGCCAATTTCACACAATATTTTCCCAAAAAATAAATGTAGCATGCTGCCCTACTTATTTTATAAGGTCTGTGTAACTATGATATCTGACAAAGACATTGCAAGAAAATAAAATTGTAGACCTATCTTCTTCATAAAAAGCCTTAACAAAATATTAGCACATCAAATCCCACAATAAAAGCATAATACTTAATGATCAAGCAGGTATTAATTATCTAGACTATGTTACTTACTTCATGGAACAGCTTAAATTATTGCTTAGTCTTTTATTGTTTCAAATTCCCTGGTGCCTTGATAGGTGCCTCATGCATCTTTGTCCTTGCCAGTAATTCATAGTGTTATTCTCCATTCTTTTAATGCCTTTTTGGTCCACGGTGGAACATCTGCTTTTTGTATGAGGTCAAACTCAGGGAAAATACAAATGTTTACTAGCTTTTTCTATACTCAAAATGAATACACCTTAAAAAAATTCATTCCAGGAAAATGTCTTCCACTATGCAGACTGTCTACTTTATTCAATAGAAAATTTCAGTGAGAAAACTGGCAAGGCTTTCAAGCATCATAATGTATTTCAGCATTTTATTTGAGAATGAAAATATGAACACTACTTCCTACTATTCAGCCCCCACATTCCTAAAATGCTATTTTATATTTTTTTGATTTTTAATTATTATTAAAGGATAGTTGAATACAATGTTCTGTCAGGTTCTGCTGTACATTAAAGTGACACAATCACACACACTTTTCTGTGCTGTACAGTAGGATTCAACTGCTCATCCATTCCAAATATAATGGTTTACATCCCCCAAGCCCCCAAAATGCCCATCCATCCCACTCCCTCACCTTCCCCCACAGGAACCCCAAGTCTGCTCTTCTTGGCCATGATCTATTTCTGTTTTTTGTTTGCTTGTTTGTTTGTTTGTTATTTTTATATAGGATCATCTGTTCCATATTTTAGATTCCACGAAACAAGTAATATCATATGGTATTTGCCTTTTTCTTTCTGGCTTACTTCACTTAGTATGTGAGTCTCTAGATCCATCAATGTTGCTGCAAATGACATTAGTTTGTCTTTTTTATGGCTGAGCGGTATTCCATTGTATATATATATACCACATCTTTCTAATCCATTCATCTGTCAATAGACATTTAAGTTGTTTCCACGTCTTGGCTATTGTGAATAATGCCTCTATGAACACAGGGGTGCATGTATTTTTTTCAATGAAAGTTTTGGCCAGATAGATGCCCAGCAGTGGCATTGCTGGATCACATGGTAGATCTATATTTAGTTTCCTGAAGTACACCCATATGGTTCTCCATAGCGGTTGTACCAATTTACATTCCTACCCAACAGTGGAGGAAGGTACCTTTTTCTCCACACCATCTCCAGCATTTGTTATTTCCTGACTTGTTAATTATAGCCGTTCTGACTGGTATGAGGTGGTACCTCACTGTAGTTTTGATTTGTATTTATCTAATAATAAGTGATATTGAGCATTTTTTCATATGTCTGCTGGCCACCTGTATGTCTTTGGAGACTAAAATGCCTTTTAGATGATATAAGAAATTCTCCCATTTTTCCTTGAAGTATCTGCTTGAAGCAGGCATTATTTCCATCCACACTACATGGCTCAAGAAAGTGAGATTCAGAACTGTAATGACTGGGCAGAACAAGATGGCAAAGGAGTAAGAGGTCGTGCTCACCTTCTCCCACAAACACATCAAAAAAAAAAAAAAAACAAAACAAAAGACAAAAAACAAAAAAAAAACCCACACACATCTACATGTAAAATGACTCACACAGAACATCAACTGAATGCTGGCAGAAGAACTTAAACCTCCAAAAAGGGCAAGAAACTCTTGACATAACTGGGTAGAACCAAAGAAAAAGAGAGAGAGAAAAGCAATCAGGATGGGACTAGCATTCACAAGAGGGAGCTGTGAAAAAAGAAACCCACACCCTGGGAAGCCACCTAACTGATGCAAAGATCAGCCGAGTCGGAGGAACCTCAAAGTTGCCTAAAAAAGAGCAGCAGCAGGTCTGAGAACAGCAAAGCAGAGTGAGAGCCACACAGATCATCTGAACCACCACCCAGACACCACAGCCTGAGAAGCTTGGGCAGGGGCTAGGTGCTGAGACTTAGGCTCAGGAGGTCAGTCCCTGGGAGAGGACTGAAGTTGGCAGTGTGGAGACAGCCTAAGGGGCTAAGGAGGGGAATGCCATGGCAGAGGGAACCAGGGAGAAGGTCCGGACCTGCAGCAGAGGCAAGGCGGCATTGCTGGGGAGGGCAAAAGGAGGAGGGGCGGACCACCATAGAAAACTCCCTGAGTGTGAGCATGCGCATGCCTGCGGGCTCTCAGAGGGCAGGGTGGCTCTGGCGCAGGTTACAGGGTGGTGAAAAGCCTCTTGCTAATTTAGGGGAGACTGGGTGCTTCTTGTGCAGGCTACGGGGTGGCCAGGTGACTCTTGCGTGGGCTGAGGGCATCAGGGGGCCAAGTGTGACATGGTGCCTCTTGCACGACCTACAGGTGGCAGGGACAGACTGCAGTGGTCATCTCAGAGGCCAGAGGGAGGAATGCTTGCCACCACTGGGAGCCTGTGAGTGGGCTCCACCTGTGACCCCAGTCACCTCAGGGGTTGGCAAAAAAGAGAAAAAGAGGGCACTACAACTAAGCACCATATGCTATTGCTCTCACTCCCCTGGGAACACACCTGCTCTGCAGCTGCCACTGCCAAATGATCTGGGCAGTGCCCAGACACTTGGTCACTGTCCCTTCCCAAGACCCTACAACTAGGAGCAGCTGGTTCAGCACCTCCTGCATGGGCTAAATGGGACAGGGTGCTTCTTGCATGGTCTGCAAGTGGCGGGGGCAAACAGCCGCAGTTATCTCTGACTTCAGAGGTGGGCGCGGCCCACTGCCACTAGGGATACCTGAACAAAAATCACTTACAGCCCCAACCACATCAGAGGGCACCACAGAGAAGGACACTGCGATGGAACACCAACTGTTGTTGCCCTTGCTCCCCTGGGAGCACACCCACCCTGCTGCCACTGCCAAACACTCTGGGTAGTGCCCAGGCACTTGATCACTGTCCCTTCCCAGGAACCTGCAACTAGGAGCAGCTTGTGCAGCACCTCCTGTGGGGGCTAAGCAGGACAAGATGCTTCTAGCATGGTCTACAGGAGGCAAGGGCTAATCATCGTAGTTGTCTCTGGCTCCAGAGGTGAGAGTGGCTCACTACCACAAGGAGTCCATGAACAGACACCACTTGCAGCCCCATTCACCCCAAGGGCACCACAGAGAAGGGCACTGTGACAGAACACCACCTGTTGGTGCTCTCGCACCCCTGGGAACACACCTGCCCTGCTGCTGCCACTGCCAGATGCTCTGGGCAATACCTACATGTATGATCTCGGTCACTTCTCAGGATCCTTCAACTAGGAGCAGCCTGTGCAGCATCTCCTATGTGGGCCGAGTGAGATGGGTTGCTTCATGCAAGTTCTACAGGTGGTAGGAGCAAACCACTGTGGCTATCACTGACTCCAGAGGTGGTCGTGGCCCACTACCACTAGGGGTCCCTGAACAGGCACCACCTGTGGTTCCAATCACCTCAGAGGAGGGCATTGCAGTCAAACACAAGCTGTTGTTGCTCTCACTCCCCTGGGAACTCACACACCCTGCTGCTGCCACTGCCAAATGTTCTGGCCACCGTGTAGATCTGCCCAGAGCTCATTACCACTTCCCAGGGCTCTGCATCTAGGAGTAGCCTGTGCCACCTTTCTGCGGGTCCTTGCTGCTGTTGAGAGCCCAATGACCAGGCACTGACTGCTGGCCTTACCCATTACCTCCTTCTCCCTGAAAACACACGAGCATCCTGGGGATAACAGCCTGCTCACACCAAAGAAAGAGACAGCAAATATTCAAACTCCCACACCAAAAAATACAAAGGGGTACTCTTGCATAGAAATAGCTTTACAAGACTACAGTTTGGCTTCCCTGAACTCACAGGAAAAGAAAAACACAAGCAAGATGAAGAAAAACAGAAATCATTCCCAGTTAAAGCAACAGGAGAATTCACCTGAAGAAGTCAACAATGAAACAGACCTCTGCAATCTGACAGACACTGAGTTGAAAAGGGAGATAGTGAAAATACTGAAGGAATTAGAAAAGGATATGAACAATAATGCAGATTCCTTTAGAAAGGAACTAGAAAATGTAAGGGGGAGCCAAGAAAAACTAGACAATTCATTTCCAGAGATACAAACTGAGCTAAAGACAATAATGAGCAGAATGAATAACACAGGGAAATGAATTAGTAACCTGGAAGATAGAATAATGTAAATCACCCAATCAGGACAGCAGACAGAAAACCAAACTAAAAAAAAAAAAAAGAGCAATATAAGAGACCTATGGGATAATATTAAGCAGGCAAATCTACTCATAATAGGAATTCCAGAAGGAGAATAAAAAGAAAAGGGGATTGAAAATATATTTGAAGAAATTATGGCTAAAAACTTTCCGAATCTAAAGCATACTGATATCAAGACACAGGAAGCACAGAGGGCCCCAAACAAGTTGAAACCAAACAGGCCCACACCAAGACATATTACAATAAAAATGGCAGAAATTAAAGATAAGGAGAGGACTCTAAAGGTAGCAAGAGAAAAGCAAATGTTAATTATAAGGGAACCCCCATAAGGCTATCAGCTGATTTGTCTACAGAAACATTACAGGCCAGAATGGAGTGGCAAGATATATTTAAAGTGCTGAAAGGAAAAAAATTGCAACCTAAAATACTCTATGCAGTAAGCATATCATTTAAAATAGAAGGGGAAATAAAGAATTTCTCCAACAAACAACAGCTAAAAGAGTACAGCAATACTAAACCTATTCTAAAAGAAATACTGAAAGGGCTTCTCTAAATTAAAAAAAAAAAAAAGTAAGAAGAATTAGGATGGAGGAAACTACAATGGGAAAGCAATCACTTAAATAAGCCAGCATTCAGATCTAAACATGAAGATGTTAAAAAAAAAAAAAAGACATCAAAATCATACAATGTGGGGAAGGAAAGTAAGAAAATATAGATTCTTTTTTTTTAATTTTAATTATGTGTTTGAGCTTGTATGACTATCAGGCTAAAACAAGCAGATATAGGAAGGGGTTAACATACTTAAAGAACAGGGCAACCACAAATCAAAAACTGAACATTACATTCACAGAAACTGAAAAGTGTTCAAGCATAAAACAAATGGAAACCATCCAAATAAACAATGAAGAAAAGAGAAACAAAGAATCAACTGGAAAACAAGGTTTAAAATGGCAGTAAATACATATCTATCAATAATCACCTTAAATGTCAATGGACTGAATGCTTCAATCAAAAGACACAGTGGCAGATTGGATAAAAAAAGCAAAAACCTTCAATCTGCTAGCCACAGGAAACTCACCTTAGGGCAAAGGACACATATAGATTGAAAGTAAGGGGATAGGAGAAGATATTTCATGCCAATGGACTAGACAGGAAAGCAGGAGTTGCAATACTCATATCAGACAAAATAGACTTTAAAATGAAGCCCATAAAGAAAGACAAAGAAGAAAATTATTTAATGGTTAAAGGATCCACTCAATAAAAGGATATTACAATCGTCAATACCTATGCCCCTAATATAGGAGCACCCACATACCTACAACAAATACTAACAGACATAAAAGGAGAAATAGATGGGAATACAATCATAGTAGGAGACTAACACCTCACTCACATCAATGGACAGATCCGCTACACAGAAAATAAGTAAGTAAACAGAGATCCTAAATGGCACAATAGAAAAGTTAGACTTAATTGACATTTTCAGGAAGTTACATCTGAAAATTTCAGAATACACATTCTTCTTAAGTGTACATGGAACATTCTCAAGAATTGATCACATACTGTGGCACAAAGCTAACCTCAACAAATTTAAGAGTATAGAAATTATTTCAAGTATCATCTCTGACCACAATGGCATGAAACTAGACAACAACCACAGGAAAAGAAAAGAGAAAAAACTTACCACATGGACACTAAACAACATGGTACTAAAAAACCAATGGGAGGAGAGAGGACAAGATGGCGGAGGAGTAGGGGGACACGCTCGCCCTCTCCCACAAACACAACAAAAAAAAGCACATCTACAGAATAAATGACTCGCACAGAACAGCAACCAGTCGCTGGCAGAAGAACCTAAACTCCAATAATGGCAAGAAGTTCGTGACATTACGGGGCAGAACGAGAGAAAAGAGGAGAGTGAGAGAAGGTGAATCCGAGCAGGACGGGCGCTCCCGAAAGGGAACTGTGGAGGAGAAAGGGATCCCGCACCCTGGAAAGTCACCTACACGGGGGAAAGATCAAATGAAACGGAGGAATCTCCAGATGCAGAGAAGAGTGTAGCAGTAAGTTGGAGTACGGAAAAGCCGATCAAGAACCTAACGGACCACCTGAACTACGGGCACAGTCACCAAAAATTGAGACGCCTGGGTGGGGGCTGGGCACCGAGACCTCGGCTCCAGAGGTTAGTCCCCGAGAAAGGGCCTGGGGGATGCCTGGGTGGGGGCTGGGCACCGAGACCTCGCCTCCGAGGGTTGGTCCCCGAGAAAGGGCCGGGGGACGCCTGGGTGGGGGCTGGGCACCGAGACCTCGCCTCCGAGGGTTGGTCCCCGAGAAAGGGCCGGGGGACGCCTGGGTGGGGGCTGGGCACCAAGACCTAGGCTCCAGAGGTTATTCCTGGGCTGGGGGGGCAGGGCGGAGCGGAAACTGCTTGGGAGGTCTAGAAACCATTTGATGGGGCAGAGACTGCCTGGGAGACTAGAAAACAAAGCTGTCGCAGAGGAAGGGAGCAATACTCTAGGGGCGGGGAAGTGGAAAGCCACATCAGAGGGAACCTGGGAGAAGAGCCTGGTCTGCGCCCGTGCTGGGGAGGGGAGAGAAGAAGGGGTGGGTCCCCATAGAATACCCCCCATGCCACAGTAAGCTTACAGGCCCGCTAGCTAGCTGAAAGCTGTGCTTCCCAGTGAATCCCCTCCCCCCACCCCCGCCACCCCCTACGCTCTCACCATCCAGGAGGGCTGGCCTCAACAATTGCCTGAAGCCTACCACCACAGGGGCTGTCCCTGCACAGGCCTGCTTGCCCTTTGGAGGGGCTACACTTCTGCAGAGTAGCACCAAACGCCACCAGCCCCTGAGAAAAGGCCTGCAGCCCAGAAAAGCTAGAACAAGCCTAGCCAGGCAGTGAATAGATCTGCCTAATTCCCGGATGGTTTTTCTGAGTCGGGCTGCCCCGGGGAGGAGCCTCTTGGGTTTCCAATGGCCCTGCTACCCGCCCAAGCCCCCAGGGGGTGCCCTAGTGGATCAGCTTATAGGACTGCCAGCTCCAGGCAGGACCCCCTACAGCCCAGAAAAGCTGCAACAAGCCTGGCTGAGCCGGGAAAAGATCTCAGACGATCTTTCTGAGTCGGGCTGCCCCGGGGAGGAGCCTCTTGGGTTTCCAGTGGCCCTGCTACCCGCCCAAGCCCCCAGGGGGTGCCCTAGTGGATCAGCTGCATAGGACTGCCAGCTCCAGGCAGGACCCCCTACAGCCCAGAAAAGCTGCAACAAGCCTGGCCGAGCCGGGAAAAGATCTCAGACGATCTTTCTGAGTCGGGCTGCCCTGGGGAGGAGCCTCTTGGGTTTCCAGTGGCCCTGCTACCCGCCCAAGCCCCTAGGGGGTGCCCCACTCCCACGGAATAGCTGCTCAGCACCACCAGCCCCCTAGAAGAGCCCCTGCAGCCCAGAAAAGCTGCAACAAGCTTGACCAGACTGTGAAAAGATCTGCCGACATTCTCAGGCCATCCTTCTGAGTTGGGCTGCCCTAGGGAAGAGCCTCTTAGGTTCTCAGTGACCCAGATAGCTGCTCCAGCCCCCAGGGGGTGCTGCACTCCTGAGGAACAGCTGCCCAACACCGCCAACCCCCTGCAAGAACCCCACAGCCTAAAAACACCAGAGCAAGCTCTGCATGACCAAGTGAAATCTGCTACCATCGTGGTGTGGACCTCCCAGTCCTGTCTGCCCTCAGGAAGTCCTCCTTTGCTTCAAAAAAACACTGTTAGCCCCATCAACACTCCAGAAAAGCCACACTGCCTCAAAAAAGATTGACCAACAACACCAGCCCTCAGGAAATATTCCATGGCAGTGACAAGGCAAACACTGCCCGATAACAGAGAGTACAACTTCCTCAGGAGAAAGAAAACAACAAGCAAGATGAAGAAGCAGAGAAACCACCCCCAGTCAAACCAACAGGAGAACTCACCTAAAACAGTCAACAATGAAACAGATCTCGGCAGTCTGACAGACCTGGAGTTCAAAAGAGAAATAGTGAAAATACTGAAGGAATTAAGAGAAGATATGAACAATAATGCAGATACCCTCAGAAAGGAACTAGAAAATATAAGGAGGAGCCAAGAAAAACTAGAACATTCATTTGCAGAGATGCAAACTGAACTAAGGGCAGTAAAAACCAGAAGGAATAATGCAGAAGAACGAATCAGTGATATGGAAGATAGAATAATGGAAATCACTCAATCCAGTCACCACACAGAAAACCGAACCAAAAAACTGGAAAGCAATATAAGAGACCTATGGGATAATATAAAGCGGGCCAATCTATGCATAATAGGAATTCCAGAAGGAGTAGAAAAAGATAAGGGGATGGAAAATATATTTGAAGAAATTATCGCTGGAAACTTCCCAAATCTAAAGGATACTGGGTTCAAGATACAAGAAGCACAGAGGGCCCCAAACAAACGGAACCCAAACAGACCCACAGCAAGACACATCATAATAAAAATGGCAAAAGTTAGTGATAAAGAGAGGATCCTAAAGGCAGCAAGAGAAAAACAGAATGTTACCTACAAGGGAACCCCCATAAGAATATCAGCTGACTTCTCTACAGAAACACTACAGGCCAGGAGGGAATGGCAAGAGATATTTAAAGTGCTCAAAGGAAAAAATATGCAACCTAGAATACTCTATCCAGCAAGAATATCATTTAAAATAGAAGGGGAAATAAAAGTTTTTTCCAACAAACAAAAACTTAAAGAATACAGCAACACAAAACCCAGGTTAAAGGAAATATTGAAAGGGCTTCTCTAAACCAAAAAGAAAGGAAGGAAAGGGAAGAAAAAAGAAAAGAAAAAAAAAAGAAGAAGAGGAAGAACTAGGACTGAGGAAACCGCAATCAGAGAGCAGTCACTCAAATAAGCCAGCATACAGATTTAATCATGAACAGGCCTCAAACAAAATAAAATTAAAAAGAAAAAAATAAAAAAGAGTCATCCAAACCATAAAATGTGGGCAAGGGATGTTAGGAAGTAAATAACCCTTTTTGTTTGTTTGTATGTTTCTCTTCTTAATTTTAATATAGTAATGAAGTGTTTGAACTTACAGGACCATCAGGCTAAAACACACAATTATGGGAAGGGGTTAGCATACTTAAAAAACAGGGCAACCACAAGCCAAAACCAAATATTGCATTTGCAAAAAATGAAAAAAAGATACACTCAAGCAGATAATAACAGGAGACCATCCAACCAAAAAAAAAAAAAAAAAAAGAAAGGAAGAATGGAGAACCATAGAATCAACTGGAACACGAGGTTCAAATGGCAATAAATAATCATCTATCAATTATCACCTTAAATGTCAATGGACTGAACGCCCCAATCAAAAGGCAAAGACTGGCTGAATGGATAAAAAGGCAAAAACCTTCAATATGGTGCCTACAAGAAACTCACCTTAGGACAAAAGATACATATAGATTGAAAGTGAAAGGGTGGGGAAAAATATTTCACGCCAATAGACATGACAGAAAAGCAGGAGTCACAACGCTCACATCAGACAAAATAGACTTTAAAACAAAAGACATAAAGAAAGACAAAGAAGGACACTACTTAATGATTAAGGGATCCATCCAAGGAGAGGATGTTACTATCGTCAACATATATGCCCCAAATACAGGAGCACCCAGATACATACAACAAATATTAACAGACATAAAGGGAGATATTGATGAGAATACAATCATAGTAGAAGACCTTAATACCCCCCTCACATCAATGGACAGATCCTCTAGACAGAAAACCAATAAAGCAACAGAGATCCTAAAGGAAACAATAGAAAAGTTAGACTTCATTGATATCTCAGGACACTACATCCAAAAAAAGCAGAATACACATTCTTCTCAAATGCTCATGGAACATTCTCAAGAATCGACCACATATTGGGACACAAAGCGAATCTCAATAAATTTAGGAGCATAGAAATTATCTCAAGTATCTTCTCTGACCACAATGCCATGAAATTAGAAATCAACCATGGGAAAAGGAAAGAGAAAAAACCTACTGCATGGAGACTAAACAACATGCTACTAAAAAAACCAATGGGTCAATGAGGAAATCAAGAAGGAAATTAAAAAAATACCTGGAAACAAATGATAATGAAGACACAACTGCTCAAAATCTATGGGATGCTGCGAAAGCAGTGCTCAGAGGGAAATTTATAGCAATACAGGCCTTTCTCAAAAAAGAAGAAAGATCCCAAGTTGACCACTTAACCCTCCACCTAAATGAATTAGAAAAAGAAGAACAAAAAAGGGCTAAAGTCAGCAGAAGGAAGGAAATTATAAAGGTCAAAGAAGAAATCAATAAAATAGAGACTCAAAAAACAAGAGAGAATTTTAATAAAACCAAGAGCTGGTTCTTTGAAAAGGTGAACAAAATTGACAAACCCCTGGCCAGACTCACTCAAAAGAGGAGAGAAAGAACCCAAATAACCAAAATTATAAATGAAAAAGGAGAAATCACAACGGATACAGCAGAAATACAAAAACCATAAGAGAATACTATGAACAACTATACGGCAACAAGTCTGACAATCTGGAAGAAATGGACAATTTTCTAGAATCTTACAGCCTGCCAAAACTGAATCAAGTAGAAACAGACCAACTGAACAGACCGATCACTAGAAATGAAATTGAAGAGGTCATAAAATCACTCCCTACAAATAAAAGTCCAGGACCAGATGGCTTCACAGGTGAATTCTATCAAACATATAAAGAGGAATTGGTGCCCATCCTCCTTAAACTCTTTCAAAAGATTGAAGAAGAAGGAATACCCCCAAAGACATTCTATGATGCCACCATCGTCCTCATTCCAAAACCAGACAGAGATACCACCAAAAAAAGAAAACTATCGCCCAATATCATTGATGAATATAGATTCAAAAATTCTCAACAAAATCTTAGCCAACCGAATCCAATAACATACCAAAAAAATTATACACCATGACCAGGTAGGGTTCATCCCAGGTTCACAAGGATGGTTCAACATACGCAAATCAATCAGCATCATACACCACATTAACAAAAAAAAAAGTCAAAAATCATATGATCATCTCAATAGACGCAGAAAAAGCATTTGACAAAGTCCAACATCCATTCATGATCAAGACCCTTGCCAAACTGGGTATAGAGGGAACATTCCTGAACATAATCAAAGCTATTTATGATAAACCCACAGCAAATATAATACTCAATGGGGAAAAACTGAAAGCCTTCTCACTCCAATCTGGAACAAGATAGGGATGCCCACTCTCACCACTGCTCTTCAACATAGTTTTGGAAGTCCTAGCCACAGCAATTAGACAAACCAAAGAAATCAAAGGCATCCATATACGAAGAGAAGAGAGAAAACTGTCACTGTATGCAGACGACATGATACTATACATAGAAAACCCTAAGGACTCAACCCCAAAACTACTTGAACTGATTAATAAATTCAGCAAAGTAGCAGGATATAAGATTAACATGCAGAAGTCAGTTGCATTTCTGTAGACCAGCAATGAAATATTAGAAAAGGAATACAAAAATACGATACCTTTTAAAATTGCACCTCACAAAATCAAATACCTCTGAATACACCTGACCAAGGAGGTAAAGGACCTGTATGCCGAGAACTATAAAACTTTCATCAAAGAAATCAAAGAAGATGTAAAGAAATGGAAAGATATTCCATGTTCCTGGATTGGGAAAATCCATATTGTAAAAATGGCCATACTACCCAAAGCAACCTACAGACTCAATGCAATCCCTATCCAATTACCCATGACATTTTTCACAGAACTAGAACAAACAATCCAAACATTTATATGGAACCACAAAAGACCCAGAATCGCCAAAGCAATCCTGAGAAACAGAAACCAAGCAGGAGGCATAACTCTCCCAGACTTCAAGAAATACTGGAGTTCCTATCGTGGCGCAGTGGTTAACGAATCTGACTAGGAACCATGAGGTTGCGGGTTCGGTCCCTGCCCTTGCTCAGTGGGTTAAGGATCCGGTGTTGCCTTAAGCTGTGGTGTAGGTCGCAGACGCGGCTCGGATCCCGCATTGCTGTGGCTCTGGCGTAGGCCGGTGGCTACAGCTCCGATTCAACCCCTAGCCTGGGAACCTCCATATGCCCCGGGAGCGGCCCAAGAAATAGCAACAACAACAACAACAGCAGCAAAAAAAGACAAAAGACAAAAAAAAAAGAAATACTACAAAGCCACAGTCATCAAAACAGTGTGGTACTGGTATCAAAACAGACAGACAGACCAATGGAACGGAATAGAGAACCCAGAAATAAACCCAGACACCTTCGGTCAATTAATCTTTGACAAGGGAGGCAAGAACATCAAATGGGAAAAAGAAAGTCTATTCAGCAAGCATTGCTGGGAAACCTGGACAGCTGCATGCAAAGCAATGAAACTAGAACACACCCTCACACCATGCACACAAATAAACTCCAAATGGCTCAAAGACTTAAATATGCGACAGGACACCATCAAACTCCTAGAAGAGAAGATAGGCAAAACACTCTCGGACATCAACATCATGAATATTTTCTCAGGTCAGTCTCCCAAAGCAATAGAATTTAGAGCAAAAATAAACCCTTGGGACCTCATCAAACTGAAAAGCTTTTGCACAGCAAAGGAAACCCAAAAGAAAACAAAACGACAACTTACAGAGTGGGAGAAAATAGTTTCAAATGATGCAACCGACAAGGGCTTAATCTCTAGAATATATAAACAACTTATACAACCCAACAGCAAAAAAGCCAATCAATCAATGGAAAAATGGGCAAAAGACCTGAACAGACATTTCTCCAAAGAAGATATACAGATGGCCAACAAACACATGAAAAAATGCTCAACATCACTGGTTATAAGAGAAATGCAAATCAAAACTACCATGAGATATCACCTCACACCAGTCAGAATGCCCATCCTTAGTAAGTCCACAAATAACAAGTGCTGGAGGGGCTGTGGCGAAAAGGGAACCCTCCTGCACTGTTGGTGGGAATGTCAACTGGTACAGCCACTATGGAGAACAGTTTGGAGATACCTCAGAAATCTATCCATAGAACTTCCATATGACCCCACAATCCCACTCTTGGGCATCTATCCGGACAAAACTCTACTTAAAAGAGACACATGCACCCGCATGTTCATTGCAGCACTATTCACAATAGCCAGGACATGGAAACAACCCAAATGTCCATCGACAGATGATTGGATTCGAAAGAAGTGGTATATATACACAATGGAATACTACTCAGCCATAAAAAAGAATGACATAATGCCATTTGCAGCAACATGGATGGAACTAGAGAATCTCATCCTGAGTGAAATGAGCCAGAAAGACAAAGACAAATACCATATGATATCACTTATAACTGGAATCTAATATCCAGCACAAATGAGCATCTCCTCAGAAAAGAAAATCATGGACTTGGAGAAGAGACTTGTGGCTGCCTGATGGGAGGGGGAGGGAGTGGGAGGGATCGGGAGCTTGGGCTTATCAGACACAACTTAGAATAGATTTACAAGGAGATCCTGCTGATTAGCATTGAGAACTTTGTCTAGATACTCATGTTGCAACAGAAGAAAGGGTGGGGGAAAAATGTAATTGTAATGTATACATGTAAGGATAACCTGACCCCCTTGCTGTACAGTGGGGAAAAAAAAAAAACAACAAAAACCAATGGGTCAATGAGGAAATCAAGAAGGAAATTAAAAAAATACCTCGAGACAAATGATAATGAAGACACAACCACTCAAAATCTATGGGATGCTGAAAAAGAAGTGCTCAAAGGGAAATTCATAGCAACACAGGCCTTCCTCCAAAAAGAAGAAAAATCTCAAATCAACAACTTAACCCACCACCTAGATGAATTAGAAGAAGAACAAACAAAACCTAATGTCAGCAGAAAGAAGGAAATGATGATCAGAGAGGAAATCAATAAAATAGAGATTCAAAAAACAATAGAAAAAATCAATAAAACCAAGAGCTGGTTCTTTGAAAAGGTAAAAATAATTGACAAACCTCTGGCTTGACTCACCAAGAAGAGGAGATAAAAAGCCCAAATAAACAAAATAAGAAATGAAAAAGGAGAAGTCACAACAGATACTATGGAAATACAAAAAACCATGAGAGAATACTATGAACAACTGTATGATAACAAATTTGAATAACCTAGAAGAAATGGACAACTTTCTAGAGACTTACAGACTGCCAAAACTGAATCAAGAAGAAATGGCTCAACTGAACAGACCGATCGCTAGAAGTGAAATTGAATATGCCATAAAAATACTCCTTACAAATAAAAGTCCAGGACCAGATGGCTTCACAGGCAAATTCTACCAAACACACACAGAGGAACTTATACCCATCCTCCTTAAACTTTTTTAAAAGGTTGAAGAATAAGGAACACTCCCAAAGACATTCTAGGATACCACCATCACCATAATGCCAAAACCAGACAAAGAGAGCACCAAAAATGAAAACTACAGGCCAATATCTTTGATGAATACAGATGAAAAAATTCTCAACAAAATTTTAGGCAAACGAATCCAACAACATATAAAAAAGATCATACGCCACAACCAGGTGGGATTCATCACAGGTACACGAGGATGGTTCAACCTACACTAATCAATCAACATCATACCCCACATTAACAAAAGTCAAGGAGTTCCCATCGTGGCACAGTGGTTAATGAATCCGACTAGGAACAATGAGGTTGCTGTTCGGTCCCTGCCCTTACTCAGTGGGTTAATGATCCGGCGTTGCCGTGAGCTGTGGTGTAGGTCGCAGACGCGGCTCGGATCCCGCATTGCTGTGGCTCTGGCGTAGGCCGGTGGCTACAGCTCCAATTCGACCCCTAGCCTGGGAAGCTCCATATGCCGCAGAAGCGGCCCAAAGAAATAGCAAAAAAGACAAAAACAAACAAACAAAAAAAAAAAACAAAAAAAACCCCAAAAGTCAAAAGCCACATGATCATCTCGATAGATGCAGAAAAAGCATCTGACAAAGTCCAACATCCCTTCATGATCAAAAGTCTTACCAAAGTGGGTATAGAGGGAACATACCTTAACATAATCAAAGCCATTTATGACAAACCCACAGCAAATATAATACGCAATGGAGAAAAGCTGAAAGCTTTCCTACTAAAATCTGGAACAAGACAAGGATTTCCACTCTCACCACTGTTATTCAATATAGTACTGGAAGTCCTAGCCACAGCAATCAGACAAACAAAAGAAATAAAAGGCATCCAAATAGGAAGAGAAGAGCTAAAACTGTCACTCAACCCAAAAACTACTTGAACTGAACAACAAATTCAGCAAAGTAGCAGGATATAGGATTAACATTCAGAAATCAGTCACATTTCTGTATACTAACAATGAAATCTTAGAAAAGGAATACAAAAATACAATATCTTTTAAAATTGCACCCCAAAAAATCAAATACCCGGGAACACACCTGACAAAGGAGGTAAAAGACTTATATGCTGAGAACTATAAAATATTAATCAAGGAAATTAAAGAAGATGTAAAGAAATGGAAAGATATTCCATGCTGCTGGGTGGGAAAAATTAATATTGTAAAAATGGCCATACTACCCAAAGCAATCTACAGATTCAGTGCAATCTCTATCAAATTACCCATGACATTTTTCACAGAAATAGAACAAACAAACCCAGAAATTTATATGGAATCACAAAAGACCCAGAATTGCCAAAGCAATCCTGAGAAACAACAACCAAGCAGGAGGCACCACTCTCCCAGACTTCAGGCACTATTACAAAGCCACAGTCATCAAGACAGTGTGGTACTGGTACCAAAACAGACATACACACCAATGAAACAGAATAGAAAACCCAGCCTCACACCATGCCCGAAAATAAACTCAAAATGGCTTAAAGACTTAAATGTAAGACAAAACACCATCAAACTCCTGAAAAAGAACATAGGCAAAACATTCTTTGACATCAACCTTACAAATGTTTTCTCAAGTCAGACTCCCAAGACAACAGAAATAAAAGCGAAAATAAACCAATGGGACCTAATCATACTGACAAGATTTTGCACAGCAAAGGAAACTAAAAAGAACACAAAAAGACAACTTACAGAATGGGAGAAAATAGTTTCAAATGATGCAACGGACAAGGGCTTAATCTCTAAAATACACAAGGAACTTATACAACTCAACAGCAAAGAAGCCAATAACCCATTTGAAAAATGGGTAAAAGACCTGAATAGACATTCCTCCAAAGAAGATATACAGATGGCCAACAAGAAAATGAAAAAATGCTCCACATCCCCAATTATCAGAGAAATACAAATCAAAACTACCACCTGATACAACCTCATACCAGTCAGAATGGCCACCATTAATAAATCAACAAATAAATGCTGGAGAGGGTGTGGAGAAAAGGGAACCCTCCTGCACTGTTGGTGGGATGTAAGCTGGTACAGCCACTATGGAGTGTAGTATGGAAGTACCTTAGAAAACTATATATAGAACTACCATATGACACAGCAACCCCACTCTTGGGCATATATCTGGACAAAACTTTCCTTGAAAAAGTCCCATGCACCTGCATGTTCGTTGCAGCATTATTCACAATAGCCAAGATATGAAAACAACCCAAATGTCCATTGACAGATGATTGGATTAGGAAGATGTGGTATATATACACAATGGAATACTACTCGGCCATAAAAAAGAATGACATAATGCCATCTGCAGCAACATGGATGGAACTAGAGACTCTCATCCTGATCGAAGTAAGTAAGAAATAGAAAGACAAATACCATATGATATCACATATCTGGAATCTACTATATGGCAGAAATGAAACTTTTCACAGAAAAGAAAATCATGGGCTTGGAGAATAGACTTGTGGTTGCCAAGGGGGAGGGGGAAGGAGTGCGATGGATGGGGTCCTTGGGGTTAATAGATGCAGACTATTGCCTTTGGAATGGATTAGCAATGAGGTCCTGCTATGTAGCACTGGGAACTACATCTGGTCACTTATGATGGAGCATAATAATGTGAGAAAAAAGAATGTATACATGTTTGTTTAACTGGGTCACCATGCTGTACAGTAGAAAATTGACAGAACAGTGTAAACCAGTTATAATGGAAAAAAATTATTACATAAAGTAAAAAAAAGAAAATGAGATTCAGAACAGAGCAAAAGTGGTTCAGAGAGTTACAAAGAAGGCAAAGGACATATTTGCCAAGGACCTCTTATGTATTCAGAATTGCACCAGTCTCTGGAAGTAGATATCAATAAGATGCCATGAAATCATGTATTTTCTCTAAACCTTTGAGATTATTTTTATAAACATCTATTGTCCTATTGAACTATCATTCCCTTTCTTGCTTACTGATTATAAGGTCACATGAATTCCCCTCTGGGTGAGGATTACTTTATTGAATGAGCCAGAAGAAATCCAGATTTGTGACATAATTGTCAACAACAAAAGGAAAAACATGATTGTCAAATTCAAGGAGAAAACATAATAAAAATATATGTGGACAATTTAGAATCTTAAAACTCAAGGAAATGTAACAAATAATATCAAGAACAATTTTTAAAACATAGTAGCTACGCAACAAATATTGATTAAAGTAATGAGTGAGTGGAACAACAGTGAGACAAATTTTGAGGATAATTGTGAGAAAAAGAATGTGTATATATATATATATATGTATGTATGTATAACTGGGTCACTTCACTGTACAGCAGAAATTGACAGAACATTGTAAATCAACTACAATAAAAAATTTTTAAAAATAAAAAATTATAGGTAGGTTGATAGTACACAGATAGATGATAGACTAGACAGAGAGTAGAGAGATAGATAGATACAAATATATAGAGAGGTAGTATGACCCAGTGAATATAACAAAAAAAGAAATTATCTTTCTCTTTAAGTCAAATTTTAAAGCTTTGAGGAGTTCCCGTTATGGCTCAGTAATAACCTGACTAGTTCTTGAGGATGCAGGTTCAATACCTGGCCTTGCTCAATGGGTTAAGTATCTGGTGAGCTGCAGTGTACGTTGTAGGTGCAGCTTGGATCTGGCATGGCTGTGGCTGTGTTGTAGGCCGGCAGCTGCAGCTCTAATTTGACCACTAGCCTGGGGAACCTCCAGGTGTGGCCCTGAAAAAGCAAAAATAAATAAATTTTTAAAAATTTTAAAAATTAAAAAAAAGCTTTGAGTTCAGGTCATCTGTAGGGGTCTCACTAATTGTCTACTACCCCTTCTTCCAATTTTATGTCCCCCCCTTTTGGGGGACCATTTCTCCTCACAACAATCTCCTAGGGCCACCATGAGTGGACTGTGATACAATAACAATTCACTTATTCCTGGTACCAGCAATCTATAAAGTAGGCTTGTGGTTTTCCCTCCTCAGTCAATGTGCCTTATGGAATTTTCTGTGAGAACATAGATGTGAGTTGACGAGGGGTATGTGGGTTGAGGGGAGGGAGTGGCAGTATAGCAAGAATCTGGCTTTTGGTAGCATGAGCCACCTGTTCATGCAATTTACAATGGATTTCAGAATGTAGGTCTAGTTCTACATATTTCTGCCTTCATTTTTAAGGGAATTTGCTTCTGTGTTTTAGTTTTCAGCTACACAGATCAGTTATCACTCCCTTCTTGATATATAGCTGAGATTACACGATCCCTGGTATTACATTTTATGCTTCCAAACTCTACCAGAGCTGAGTATCAGGCCAAACTTATTTTTGCAAAGGGAGACTATTTATTTGTTGATGGATTGCATTTGATTCAAAATTCTGGGCCTCCATTGTGATTATCTGACCAGACTCGCTAAAGGATACAGATGACATGTGCTCTACTGCAAATAATTCAAATTTTGCTGTCAGATGTATTATAAAGGCCAAGTGTGTGGATTATTTGTACTCAAGCCTAAAGCCAGTAGGGAGTTTTTTCCTTTTCTGAGTCCACTCAAATCAGTAAATCAGTAAAAGCAGTAAACCCAGAAGTAGTACATTATCTTAAAAATTCAAAGACGGACACCAATTTTTATACCTCGTTATTAGCAGTGGCACTCAAAATAAATGTCAGTTTGTCCTTTATTTTTACATATTTTTTTTTTGTCTTTTGTCTTTTTAAGCCTGCACTCATGGCATATGGAGGTTCCCAGGCTAGAAGCTGTAGCTGCCAGCCTCATCACAGCTATAGCAACTTGGGATCTGAGCCGCATCAGCGACCTACACAACAGCGCATGGCATTGCCAGATCTTTAACACATTGAGCGAGGCCAGGGATCAAACCCTTGTCCTCATGGATACTAGTGCATGGTTCATTAACCACTGAGCTTCCTAAAAATAGGGAGCTCCTATTTTTATCTTTTTTTAAATTAAAATTTTATTTTTAATTAACATATGGTATCAGTTCTAGGTGTACGACATAATGATTTGATATATGTACACATTGCAAAATGATTATCAATCCATCACCACTCATATTCACAATTTCCTTTACTTTTTGATGAGAGCTTTTAATATCTAATCTTTTATTTTTTTAGCAACTTTGCAAAATCTCTAACATAAAATATTGTTAATTATAATCATTGTGCTGATATTCTGTAGGATGTTGAGATAGCAAGGTCATGGCTTTTAACTGCTTTGATAATCTTCCTATTACTGGTTTGGGACTGGAACACACCTCTCAAATTTACTCACACTCTGTTGCCCTCCCACCACCTCTCCTCCCTCTCTCTTTTCCTCCACCCTAATTTATTATCAACTTTTGTTCTCGACAGATGGGATCTATGACAGATTAGGTTGAATTTGGAAGATGGTGCTTAACTCAAAATGCCCCTTTATAACTTTATTCTAAATAGGTCTGATTCACATTATTTGGATAAAAGATTGTCATACTTGAAGACTATGGATCAAGGGTTCTGGCTCCATTTTGCCAGTTTTCCATATGGTCAGAACACGTTCTGAAGTACAGACATTGTACTTCAGTCACTCAAAAGTTATTTTCTTAGGAGTCCAGACAGTGTCAATGTCCGAGTCTTTAATGATAATATATCAGTCACCACAAATTTCAGGCCTCAGGTAACAGTAGAGCACATGGGAATTTCTGGAATCCTGAGTTCAAACACAGAGTTAGTTACATCTTTTGGCACCCTTTATGTGTTTCTGTCTTAAGGAAATCCTCCTGAGAGGAAAGGTAGGCTGATCTAAGGCCAGACTCAAAGGCAGTGGAGTGGTAAGACTGCATGGCCAAAATCGGGCAGGTTATCCAAATGGCCAGACAGAAATAGATGCTCACACAGTGTACACTGACCTATGGATCATATCAATCCAGCTACTCCTCAAAAGACAGAAGGAGGCACAGAATAATTGAAAACATTCTAATTCTTGTTTTTATTAGAACCTTCTCTTCCCCTGATCCCACACTGGAGATTGAAAGACATAAAACTGTTTTTAAGAGTGAGATTTTGAGATACCATTCATTTGTAAATTGAAACTCCTCCCATCCTTCCCATCTTCTACAATTGACTGTGCCCATGAGGCTACATGGGAGAGCACTGATGCTGATTAGATTAGTTAAAGAGAAACAAGCTACATTTCCTTTGCAAATAAAAGTAATTAGGTATTACATTTGTAAACCTAATATACAACAGTCTCGTCTGGGTTAATGATATGTCACATTCCTTTAATTTGATAAACCAAATTTAGTCTTCTTCCCCCTCCTCCACAGTCCTAATTTAAAATTCAATTTCCACGACCAAATGAGAATTTTGACTTATACTATTAACGGCCCAGCAATAGGTGACAATCTGTAATAATTGAAGCCTCTCACCTTTTTTCCTGATTACTTAGGCCATTGAATGTGCTCATTATTGCTTTTTGACCACTCCTCAAGCAGTCTGCTGTACTTAGACTCTTATCTGTTTATTCATTCCCTTGCCTACAGATGTACTCACAGCTGGTTTCACGGCTTCTCTATCGGACACAGTCCACTCTCTATAGACACTGCTGCAATCTGTCATGCAGGCCTCATAGACAATCATGTCTCAGTCTCTGCACCCCCACAACCTTCCCCCACAACATACCTCTAAGCCCTTCGTCTTTGTGAATCTCTGCCTCACTCAGCGTTGACTTCCTTCTGTGTAAGGCTGAGTGTTGTCATCTTTTATTTATCTGCTTTGGTTTCTGTAATTCGGAAGTTATTAACCATTGCTTTCAAAGGTGCTATTTCAGTATACCTTCAGTTTGGGGGCAGGCAGGGAGACTGAAAGAAGAGCTTGACTTCTATATCAGCTAGAAATTGAGTTTTTCTTAAAGAATTAGGATTTTTTTTTTTCACCTAGAACAAGACTAGTATGGTAGTGCCTTATTAATGCCTTTGGGGGCCCAGGCTCTATTTCTCCATCATCCAGAGGTTATGCATCTTGTTCTCATGGTTGCAAGATGGCTGATGTGCCTCTAGCATCATGCCCACATTCCATGCGGAAATAAGTAAGAAAGTGTCATCAGAGAGGACCCTATGGGAAAGAACCACCCTACTACTTCATGTCCTCCACCTTCCTTTAGTTTGTAGAAAAACTTTAGTCTCCTAGGCTTTCCCCCAAGTCCCAAAGAATACATTTAACCAGAGAAGGAAAAAATAAATAAATACAAATAAAAAAAAAGCAGAAACAAATAAAAACAATCAAGCAAGACAAAATAATATTTTAGCATTAAACAAAGTCAAGGACCTTTAGTTTCTCCTCAAGGGCTAAAGAAGTTACCTATGTAGAAGAATTTAACTATATGCTGTTCACAACCACAGAGACCCCAGATCAGTTTGAACCAGAAGGTTGATGATGCTGCCTCATCAACCAACCAATCAGGAGAATATTCAGAGCTGATAAAGCACCCCACAACCCTTTCCCTCACCTTGTCTTTAAAACCCCTCCCATGAAAGCCATCAGGAAGTTGGAGCCTTTTGAGCACTAGCTACCTAGACTCCTCACTTTGTTCCCTGTAATAAACGCTGCATGTTCCTTTACCACAAACCAGTATCAATAGATTGGCTTTACTGTACTTAGGCGAGCAGATCCAAATTTGGCTCAGTAACAAAGGGCGCAGGGCGAAAGATATAAGCCACAAATATATTCTACAAATTAATGATGAATGAGTCTTTTTTTTTTTTTTAAATCATGAAAACAACAGCTTTCCTGAAACCCCCATGTAGCATTCTTCTGTTTTCATTTCATTGGCCAGAATTTTGCACATGGGCTATATCAAAATGCTAGAGAGTCTGGGGCAGTTTTGAGTGGGCACACTGGCATGCTGAAAAAGAGGGAGAAATAGATGTTGGTTGGTACCAAGTAGTATTATCAAAGCTACCTCTCTTAAATGGACATAAAGAAACTACTACAACTGTGAGATGATAAAAATCCTCCAGCTCTATTTCATTGAAGAACTTGTAAAAAATGACAATGAAAAAATTCAACCATTGTTTTGAAATGTTGTAAAAGAACAAACTTAAGGTGTTATTTTAAATTTGGAGAGAGACACTAACTAGGCACGTTTTTTCCTTACCCCCCATGCCTGCCTTCCATTTTTCCTTCTAAACTTATAAATGGTTACAGTCTCTTTTTATTGCCCAGTGTGCAATGTTTACCAAAATGTGTTTGAGGCTTCATCAGCTCCCACCACAGGGAAGCTGAACCCACAGCTAGCACTCCAAGAGTGACACTGCTTCCATAACAGCAGCTCCACTCTGTGCACATTTCTGTCAGGGCACACTGAATAATGGTTGCGTGGCTAAAATAATTAGAAAACCACCAATTCAAGTCTAATTCTCTAATTGTACAGAAAAAGAAACCAAGCAAAAGTTAATAAAACTGATCAAAAGTTCAAAGGAACATAAGAGGCAAAGCCTTGCTTTTATTTATCTTTCTATTTTCCCAGTCATCTTCTAACTAAAGATGACTATAATTCCAGTCATATTTAACAAACTTATTAACAGGTTGTTAAAAAGTTATCATTGTTATTGCTAATTAAAGAGATGGGTTTAAGAAGGAGCTGGGATTAGAAATCATTGCCATATAATAAATGTTTAGTAAAAAAATATATTTTCACAACAGACTCATTATTTCAGATTTTTTTCAGACACAAAAAAATTACTGTGAAATAATATATACCTACATTTTACTGATTTCTCCAAGAATCCCTGCACATGAAAATTAGTGTGTGTGATTTATCTATGTAATAATACACGTACTACAAAACTTTATGACAAGATACTGGTGTTAGATACATGTGCCCTCTGTTCGAGGAGCCCAGAAACTTCATTTGTGTCAAACAGGGTACAGTACCAAATACCTGGTCATATAATCAGAAAATATTTTTATACATTTCCACTAATGTTCTTTAGTCTCTGGGGCTGAAGTGGTCAAGATTTTATTACAAGGCACTATAAGAATAATGGCTCTGGTACAGCAGTCTTCCTCTAAGAAGAAAATAGCTGCGTTTGTTATTTTAAAATCTGCATTGGCCAAAATAATTTCTGCTTAAAACCATAATGATGAAGCTGGGAAGTATGAAATTTTCAATATCCCCACCAAAATCAGTTTGCAATCTTGTTTTGAATTTGATATATCTTATTATGATGAAATTCTTAATGGTTTTAATTTATTTGGCTTATGATTTTAATTATACATTCATTTTTATAACAGCTTGCAACTGTTTAGAATTTCATCACGATGGCAAGCAAGAATATGTGTATCCCTTAATAACATTTGTTTATTATTTTTAATAACTTCTTGAAACTCTTAATCAGAAAGGAGTTATAGAACAAAGAACTCCAACAATGACCATAACATGAGGAACTGATTTTAGCACTCTGCAAATACGCTGAAGGATGAGACCAGCAAAAACAGGGTGGTGCTTCAATAGAAGCCCTTCTCTAAAAACAACAGCTGGATGTGCCTGTTGCTACCAGAGGGGGAGGGTAAGGATGGAAGAAACATATTTTTTCAGTGTTGGAAAGTTTTCAGTGAAATCATGATGTCACCAGGATATGTTTTGTCTGTGACTATAATTTGCATAAGTTCCTTCCCATGAAACTGAAAAATACAAAGGAATGTCTTATGGTACATTTTGCGTCTAGAGTGCCAATACTTTTAAGAGTCCATGAAGAAGATATCATGTATGAAGAATTTGGTTTGTAAATTCTTTCCTATTCTCAAAGGAAGAATAAGAAAGAAAAGAAACAGGACTTGCAAATGCTACAACTTCACATTATACTCATAGAAGGACTGGGATTGTTTTGCATTCCTAATCATTGACTAATATTTTAACTTTGTACTACATACTCTGGAGGAGAGGATCCTCATTTTCTTTCATATTTATGTCTTAAGATATCTACTCATTTTTTTATTCTTCCTGTTATAATTACTTCAGACATTTTATCAAATTCCTGTCTTTGAAAGATTTTAATCATCAAACAAAATGTATTTAGAACACATTTTTAGAGATATTTTGATATCAAGTTAAGGAGTATCTTGATACAGAGCAGAGATATTCAAGTACCAAATAAATGTCTGGAAATCAACAGCCATTGAGCTTTAAGTGTTCTATACAGGAATTTGAGCACTATGTGCACGATTCAAATTGGCTCATCAGTCCCTATATAAATTCCAGGATATAAATAACATGATGGGAATAAGGGTGGAGGCAGGAGAAATGGGTAAGTTAGAGATGGATATGACAGATCCCTCAATACTTTTGGAAATTTAATATTGAAAATATTTAGTTTTATATTTATTGATGCCCTTATTTTCTAGTTATGACTGAAAGGTATTTGAGCAAATACTCCCACTGAAAACAAGTAACAAGTTATATATATATATATTTATATATATATATTTATATATATATAAATACACACATGCACACACATATATATTTACATCATTACAAAATCAAATAATCAAAAACATAAGAAGACTTCTCAGGACAACTTCTAGCCAAAAGCAAGAACCTAGAGCAGTAAGACAATGACTGAAACCACTTTTATCCTTGAAGGCCTTTGCTGAATGAGGCAAACTTGACCTTCAGTTTTGAGGTCTGTACTGGGACATAAAGGGCTAAATTCAAGGCTCGGTATCTGCCTAGAGTGGAGAGTCAGGGGCAGTCCAGTCCTCAAGTGGAAGCAGCCAAAAGTTGTATCCTCAGAATAAGAATGAAGAGGAATTAAGCTATCCCCTTTCCTGTTTACTCCCAGAAGAATTCAAAGAAATGTGCCTAAACCCTGAGCCAAGCTAGAGGGAAACCTTCCTGAGAAGTTGTAACCATGCATCATCTCTATCATGGATCTGCAGCACCAGTTAATACTACCGGTATTATCATACACAGCTGAAACTGAATTTAACTTTAAATGATTCTTTAATCATTAAAATGATTGGTAGTATTCTCCAGTACTTGGTAGGAACAATACTGAATACTTTCTGGAAGAATCTACTTTCATCTTAGACTTACAAATTGTCAAAAATTTTCAAAAAGAAAAGCATCTCATATAATCAAAAATAAGCAAATATACATGGAAAAAAATTCACATGAGCAGAACAAATGGAAAAAACAGACAATACAAAGATATTTACAAAACAAACAAATAAACAAAAACAACCCTCCTATCTTTGAAGCAAATATGAGGAAAAAAGACCTCTGAGTCTTACTCTGCTTGTACTCTCTGGCAGAATATAATCATAGTATTGCTCCTTTCCATCACATTGTTTAGTCATTTCTTGATTTACAAAGATCCCCCAGTCCTGAAAGAATAAAACTGACTAAGGGACTCATTATTTTCTCCTTGAGGAATATAGTGGGACAAAAAGAGGTATGAGGAGCCTTTTGAATTTATAACACAGGAATTCAACTGTGAACTTGTAACTATTATATTGAACCATATAAAACTGCCATTTTTCTACGGTCAGCAACTATCCAATGAGCATCAGTAATCTCATAAGGTTTAGTCTAAAGAAAAGTACCTAAACCCTGAGCCAAGCTAGAGGGAAATCTTCCTGAGAAGTTGTAGTTGAGTAAGCTGCTGTTTCAAAGAGACCTTAAATACAGGAGAATCAAACACTATCATTTTAATTCTCTCACAAGTAAGTCCAGATGTGTTCAGCCTGTGGTTGGTGGAGTGACTCTTTTATTCTCAACATGCCTTTCAAGTTTGGTTTAATTTTCCCCACTTCCTAGCCATCAAGCAGAGAGAAAAATGAGGTCCAGGGTAGGTATCTTTCTTCAAAAGAGATAACACAGAAGTTGAGCTCATCTCATTTGCTTATATTCCAACAGCCTGAAATTAGTCAAACATGGCCACCTTTAATTTTAAAGTTCATGTTCTCAGGAATTCTCTCATCCTGTGTTCTCCTTTCTTGAAGTTTCTATTCTGGTTAATGTTTGTTTGGTTAGAATCCTTTGTCTAGTAATTGCTGCCAACAGAGCACACCTTTTATTATATTTCTGATCCTTGCATTTCTTTTTCTTTTTTTTGGACATGTAAATGATCGATTCCCTTCTTCATTCCTATGTAGTAGACGAGAAGTTCAATGCTAAATGTCTTTGTTTTTTTTTCCTTGCAAATAACCACTTCTTCTGTTTGGAGGCTTATTAAGATGCCTCCTTGGAATTCAGGAATTTTTATCAGGATATATGTATTAACATGTGTTTCCTGATAAGCTCTTCCGAGAACTCCAGGAGCTCTTCTAGTCTGGAAATTCAAGTCTTTGCTTGAGAAAATTTTAAATGTTTCTGGTTTAATGATCTCCTTTTTCAGCATTTATTGTTTTTCCTCTTTCTGGAACTTCAATTTTCCCATGTTCGGCTTCCTTGCAGGATGAGGGGTCCTATAGCTGAGACTTTCTAGAAACCGCTGGGTAACTGCACAATATTCGAGATGGTAATCAGATCAAGCTGTGTTAGGCTGTGCAGGCTGCGAACATGCCTGGCAAGTGTTTCAAGCCAGAGTTTTGAGTATGGTCCTGTAACAATACTGTACACTGTATACCTCAAGACTAATGAAGTGCACTTGACCCAGGTGAGGAGGTCTCTAGCAGGTTTCCAGACAAGGTTCCGTTCTGGAGGACTTTAGGCTTATGTGTATCAGCACAGTCTTAGAAGAGTACAGGTATGCTCTCAGCCTGATATAAACTTGATTGACTTGGATACTATTAACTGCAACTGTGTAGGTTTTACTAAGACCTTTGGAGGCCAGGAGATTTGCATCTTTCCCCAGAGAATGTTTCTTTCTTTTCTCTGTATACTCTCACTCTTCTCATGTTCTTCTGAATCCTTTAGGTGGGCACAACTTATTTGACTTACCCAAGCAGTTTTGGCTCTGATCTTTCTGTCAATTATACCACTTGTGAATATTTATCAATATAGTTAATAGTCATGCTCTCCTGAGTCTGTCATCCAGTTCTCATATCTTTTCATAATTTTGCCATATATTTGTATTTCCTCTGTGTTATTAGATCTTTCCCCACTTAATCGTTTAGTTTTATTGTAATCATTCCCTATTTAATTCATTGCCAATTTTTTCCAAAATTTAAAAGTCATGTTATCATTAGCTAAGTTCCAAAAAGGTTGTAATGTGTGTATGCGTGTGCGTATTCATGCGCTATCATTAACTTTTCTTATGTGTTTGGTATATTTGTTATTATTTTACTGGCCAATTGTCTTCTCTTTCTTCCAAGAGTTCAAGAGCTCCTTACACAGTGTGAGCCACCCATCCTGGGCCATCTGCTTGTTCTTCCTCTAGCTGGCTACTGCATCCCCTTAAGCGCATTGCAATTGCTCTTTGACTGTTCAGTGGAACCAGAAGTGGCAGCCATCTTGTGAATGGTGGTAAATGTGGCAGCCTCTTCTACTGGGGCAGGTGATGTACCAATCATGAAGTGGTTTATATCCAGTTGAGGTCCTTTGAGGATGTCTCTGTGTCTTGTTATTCATGGCTTCAAGTGTTAGCACCCTTCTTGCCTCAACAGACTCGCCCAAACTCCAAATGAAAGCCTGTGTAGAGGCACATACAGGAGGAGATTCTTCATAAAACTCCCCTGTGGGACAATATTCCACCTCCTTTCATGGGCCATAGCCTGCCTCAAACCAGTTTCTTTCTGGGATATACTCCATTCTCATCCCCACTCCAGGCCTTAGGCTGGTACAAAGTAGAGGAAACAATAAGCTTGAACTTTTTATTAAGATACTACATATTCTGAAAATTTGTTCTTGCTCACTTGCAGTGCTATACTGAACCATCCTGGAGCCTGAGGCAAAAAGAAAATTCACCAATTCTGCTCATGTCTTTATTAAAAATTTTGATATTTTGTTCACCATGGATTTTGTATTAATTTTGACTTTTAAAAACATCAAATTAAGGTATTATTTATCCTAGTTACTGAGTTTTTTGGTACGACTTAACTTACTGAGATGAGTCCCTCACCAGCCTCACCCTAGACCAGCCCCACCCCAGGTACTGTCTGCTTCTCACCAAGCTCAAGAGAAGAGCTAGTGTTTACACTGAGGCAGAAAGAGAAAGGCAAGAGTTTTCAAGAACCATCTTGGAAAATCTGAAAAGTTTTTTAAAAAGACATAAAGGAAAAATGTACATTTCATCTCATTCTTAATGTTCTCATTCATACTGTTTTAAAATTTATATAAAATCAACTTAAAAATTAGTCCTATATATGGAAGAAAAATATAAATTCATAAAGAAGGATAGAAATAAAAACTGAAATACTAATTCTTTTCCCTCATCCAGGTTTCCTTCCCAAGAGGCAACACTGAATTGTTTTAAAATAAGATCAATTACTCTAAGTTTAAAAAAAATATTTTTATTATTTCTTTTAATTAAGCACTCTTCCTTCACCCCCCCCCCTTTTTTTTCTTTTCCTTCTTTCAGGAACTCTTAATTGTAAGACTTTAATTGAATTCTTTTGCTTTTTCACTTTGTCCTTTTGCTTCTGTTGTAAAGGAGTTCCTCGAATGTATCTTCCAACCTTGTGTTTACTTTTACATTCTGGCAATTGTAGTTTTATTTCTATTAAGTCCTTTTTTCATGCTCCTTTTACATAACAGCCTACTCTTGTTTTATGAATCAGTAATCAAAATAAATAAAATATATTACAAATAATGGTATAAAAATGTATATGAACTGACATAGTTTGGGATGTAGGGTTGGTAAAATGACATTTGAGTGAAAATTAAACAATGCTTTGGAACTAATTTTAGGAAAATGATAAATTACCTATTCAATGGGAGGTAGAAGTAAGTGTGGTCCAGACTGAGGATTTGTCCATTCAAAGGGTTCTTTAATAGTCAACATATTTATAGTTATGGTTCCAGCTGTGCACACAGCTTTGGGTAACCCATAGTTCATTTGAGTGTAGCTCTCTCACCTCTAGTGTCTAAATATTATTTCAGTTGTAACTTTATATACCTCATTGGCACTAGAGTTATTTAAGGACATTTTCAAGTCTATGTGTTGGCCTTTTTTGTTGTTGTTAATATTTTATGTATAACTAAACTTTTTTCAATATTATTTGAAATACATTTTCAGCATTTTGATATTAATTGAGTTTTCCCTTTTTCTTCTATGAGGAAATAACATTTGTGAATGTACCATGAGACATCAGTAAATAGTTAATTAAACTTGGAGTGTACTAAGTCCTATGCATATTTATGAAAAAAGCTGCATAAGACAACTTTATTTAGGTTATATACAGATCAATATTTTCATTTATTCAGGGCTACTTAAATCATAAAAGATTAATATACATGTTAAAGTCCCCACTATGATATTTGTAGGTTTATTTTACTTCATCTTTTAACAATATTGATATTGTGTATCTCTATTATTCTTCTTCTCATGAACTTTCAGAGCTGTTATCTCTTATCAATATTAGATAACACTTTTTCCTGTTTAATATATATGTATTTTTAGCGTGCAATCTCTTTGTCTGATTGATTTTATAACCTTTGCCTTTGCCGAATAATGCTTTCTCAGGCTTTTACTTTTAATTATACTCTATTGCTTTTAAGGAATTTGTGCTACTACAAAAGATCAACAACATTAGACTTTTTTTCACATGACATGAGAAACTTCATTATTTTAAATCCAGATTAATATACTAAACTATTAAATTTGAAATTATGAATCATCTAAGAACACTTTTTAAAACTATGATTTTAATTTTGTAGCTAGATTTACAATGATTTAGATTTACCAATATGGTTAACTGTTTTAAATTATGGGATCCATATTCTTCAGTTCTTAATTTTTATTCATCTTGGAGGTCCTTATATTTTAAAAGACCACCTGTCACATAATTTATGACTCCTTACATGTATGTTGGTTCAAATACAAAGGACACATTGGTTGTTGTCTTTTATTCTTAAAACTATGCAGTCATTGCTCCATTTATTTTCTAATATTTTGTGTTTTATAGAAGATGTCTGAGACAGCCCACTCTTTTTTCTTTGTAGTTAATATACTAGTCTTCCTGGATGTTTTTCATACTTTTATGTATGGTCATATAAAAATTATCTGAGCTATATTTGGGTATTAATATTTTTTCTTGGAGTCGATAGTAAACTTCTTCATATGCGCACGTGTGTGTGTGTGTGTGTGTGTGTGTGTGTATCTCAAGACATTGACTATATTCATCTAGTCATACAACCTTAGAGGATTATTTTAATAATTAAATGAGATGGTTCAGCTAAAGTATTTAAAAGAGTGCCTGGCACATAGTAAAAGCACTTATTAAAAGATAATTTTTTTGATTCAGGTAAACTTTCCTTAATTATTTTAGTTCCTTCTGTTGAAATCATTCTTGTTTCTCCACTTAGAAGTGGCCAGAATTCTTAGTTTTCTCTCCATTCTTCAATCCTTTATCTCTATCATCTCTCTCAATTTTTTTTCTGCCTCTTGTCTTTTCTTAATATTCTGGCAAATGTTCTCAAATTCACCTTCACTGATTCGTGAGAAATTATGTCTCACGGAAGACAGTTTGAGAAACAGAACTCTATCGCATGCTTGCTCCATTGAGATGCAATATGCCTCCCTTATCCCCCTGCCTGCCCTGGTTGTCTGATACTCTAAATTGAAACATGTCTGAAAAACTACATTATGAAACATATTCAGTTATTAATGCTATTCTAAGTCCACTTGCCTGATGTGTTTTATTTGTGAGTCTACGCTGGTCTGAAGGTATCCCCTTCCTCAGAGTCCACCATGAGAACCTGATGTATGTGCCAGGGGAGTGATCTGTGTTCTCACTAGGCTGAGTCACATCTCCTCTGCTGCTGCTGCTGGGTGGAACTGCAGCTGCACTAAGCTCCTCTATGTTTGCAGGAGCCATTGGTGCATGGTCACCATGCTATTTTCCAAGCAGAATTAGGGACAAAATGTCTCTTTCTCCCTAATTGGCCGTATGTCACACATATTCCATATAAGTATCACTTAATCTCTAAATGTTTCACAAGAGTTCGGAGAAAACATTACTTATGGTTGTGTCTTTGTTTTTGCACATAGTCTTCATTTTAGCTAAGATTTAGATGTAAGTTCATGGGACAGACAGAAAATACTCAGACGTGGTCTCCTCTGACAACTGAAAGATCAGCCACACCGGCTCAAAAGCCTGATTTTCTCTTTTCTTAGGAGGAAATTTTTTTCTGCAGAGATTCCTCAGTCACACATGCAAAGCATTCTTGGTGGCTTTGCCTCACCAAATGTTCAGGCAGGCCCATCTCCTTGATCCTGAGTGGATCCTTCCCTGACTTGCTCTATAGCATATATTCCATTCCTCCAACAAGCACATTATTGAGACTTCCTCCTACACATGTGAGAAGTAACATGATGTCTTTTCTACCAAGGGAAATCTGGGGTGGTGGGAGAGTCCTTTGACCCCCAGGTCTATATTGACTCAATAGGTGTTCCATGGGGTGTTCCAAACAAATTTAAGGCAAGAAATCAGGTAGCTGCCGGGTTTGAATCTGCTCTCTTTTGGTGGTCAACCATAAACAAAAGTGTTGATTGGATAAACTACATCTATTACAAAGATTCATTAATTATACTAGAGATGCCATTAAAGAAATAGCTGAACAGCTAAGGCCAACTAATCAAATGCCATGGGAAAATAGATTTGCTTTAGACATGATGCTAAGGGTGGAATCTGTGTAATGATTGGTAACCAGTGCTGTACGTTCATTCCCAAAAACACTGCCCCAGATGGCACCATCACCAAGGCCCTGATGGACTAATGATCTTAGCAGATAAACTTTCAGAAAATTCTGGTATTAATGACCCCTTCACAGACCTTTTAAAAAATTGATTTGGAAGATGGAAGAGACTAATAGCTTCAATCCTTACCCCTCAAATTGTGTAGTTCGTGTCCTTGTCCTAGTTGGATGTTGTATAATTCCTTGTGCCAAAGGACTTATTCAAAGATTAATAAAACCGCCCTGGCAAAACAACTGGGATCCCCTCCCCACCAAGCCAATATGTTTCTGATGGACACAATAGAACATAAAATTCAAACTATGCTTAAAGATTTTGAAGAAAAGAATATTTGATAACGAAATAAAATGGGGACATTGTGAGAAGTAACATGTCTTTTCTATCAAAGAAAATCTTAGTTACTCCATTTTGCTCCGGTTTTAGCCGAAATGCCCTCTTGTGACCCCCTCCTCTTTATCTCTTCTCCCAGAGTTTGTTTCAATTAGCCAAGCAGGAAGAATGTGAGCCCTGACCTGACCAATGGGAAGGGGACAGGTACACCACGTGCGCTAGGGATAAATAGAGAGGGTCTTTTCGTCTTTGCGCATGCTTTTTGAGTACCTGTGCCCTTCTGTAGAAGTAAAGAGCCTTGTTGAGATCTCCCCATGTTCATTTGTCTCATTTTCTGATACTGACGATCCGAGCCATTCCCCAACACATGGAAAACACTAATATATTTTCATAGTAGACTAATACCACAGTCCCAGAAGCCTTTATATGGACAAGGAAAATCATTCAAAGATGTGGAGTGACTTTTCTAATTTCACATAGCTGGTAGCAACTCATTTGGGACAAAAATTTAAATTTTTTACTTTAGATTTCACTTAAAAAAAGAATACAAACCACACCATTTTTTTATTTCTTTTTTTCTAGCTAGTAGTCAACCTAATCCAAATAATACTCATACATTACCCACACACAACTATAAAAACTAATATTATAACAAAATGATATCTTTTTCTGGACCTAGTGAGGAAAATAAATGCATTCAGAGTTTAAAATTTAAAAACTAAATTAACCACAGGAGAATCTCAGGATACATAAGTTACAATAACTTATTTCTAAAAAATTGCTACAAGTGTTAACAATAAAACTCCAATGACAAATGACTACTACTCTTATGAAGGGAAAGTCTTTTAAAACTCAACAGAAGTAAAAAGTTTTATGACCACGACAGCACCATTTATTAGCAGATTGCTCACAGCAATATTAAGGTTACTTGTGGTTGCATTCAGCGAAGAAATTGTTTCTTTGGCCCAGTTTTATTTTTAGGATCAATGTCTCAAGCTATTCATTCACTGAATATTTTAAACAGTATTTCACTGCCCCATAATCCTTCTCTATTCAGCTGTATTTTGAGATATTTAAAAGGAAGTGACAACACAAATCTCATTCCTGTCTTGCAGCTGAATAACCTCTCCATTCTTTCCTTTCTGTGCATAAAATTTCTTAGGTAAATACAACAGAGAGGAAATAGGTGTATCAAAGGGGCCTAATTCTGCTAGTCTGGGGCCTTTTGCAAGGAGGGTTGCTCTCTTTGAAAACAGAGTGTCTGGAAGACTAGGAGCCTTAGGCCAGGCCACCTGCTGGGCAGAACACACTGAGAACAGCCTGACAGTTTCTCATCTCCACTGGCAACCAGAAAAAGCATTTCCTCCCCAACTGCCCTCCCTTTGTTACAGCACTTTAAATAAATGGTAGTACAACTTTGCCTTTCATAACGGTCAAAGCTTGAAAAACATACCCATGTGTTAAAACAGAAATTCTGCACCTAGGAACTTATGCTGAAAAAAATATATCTTGAAGATTTCAAAAAAATGTGACATCTAAGGAGTTAAGATATATGAGAAATTTGGATGAAATGCTAGTTTGTCAATACTATTTAAAGTTAACGCAAATCCAAGTCCCTGGTTATTATATTTTTATGCCGTAGTTATCTCTATATTAAGAAGTGTCAAAATATTTATCCAAAGTAAAGATTAATTACCAGACAAGGAACCTTTTTTAACATTTATGCTACCAACCAGTTTTCTCTGATTAATTTCAAATATATTTTAAATGTTGGTGGATATATTAGATTCCTATGGCTGCTATGGCAAAATATCATAGCACTGGTGACTCAAACAGACTTTTTATCTTCTCACAGTTCTGAAGGCTGGAAGTCCAAGATAACGGTGTCAGATTTGCTTTCTCCTGAGGCCTCACTCCTTGGCTTATAGATGGCCACCTTCTTGCTGTGTCCCCAAAGGGTCTTTCCTCTAAGCATCTGTATCCTTGGTCTCTCTCTCTTATTCTATAAGGACGTAGGTCATACTGGGTTAGGGACCTACCCCTGTGACCTCATCTGAGCCTAATCACCTTCTTAAAGGCTCTATCTTCAAATACAGTCACTGTAGGGGTCAAGACTTCAATACACTCATTTGGGGAGGACATAATTCAGTCCTTAAACGTGGCCTATTTTTGCTCACTGGCCTATCAGAAGAGATAAATATCATGTGAAACCAAAATTTCTTCAGAGGTTATTTTTGCGAGGAGATATTTTACTGAGCTTTTCTGTCAAATGAAGACATAAAAGGATCTTGCCTACTGACTGAGATATGCACGTGTGCTTTTCCTCCCATTGTTCTTGTTCATATAATTAACACTAATCTCTTTTAGTGACACTTGGAATTTCCATCTGTAGACTTTGTAATTGAAATAAATCTTTCATCACTGCCTTACCTCACAGACAATAATTTTGAAACTTGGAGCTTTATTCCTGTTTACCAGTTTTGCTGGTTTAAATGTTAAATTGTATATATTATATAAAAAATATTTTCTGGTTGTAGTGCCAATTTCCAAGAATGTTCCCAATGGCTTCTGCCTCCTTGTTCCTTGCCTGTGTGTAATCTTCCACATTGAATCAGGTTTGCTCCATTGTGACCAAAAAAAGCAGCCAACGTTACGGTCTGTGACTTCTGAAATTTGATCATAAAGGTCATTGCAGCTTTTGCTTTGGCCTCTTGGATTGCTTGTTCTTGGGGAAACCAGCCAGCCAGACATATTCAGACAGCTAATAGGGAGGCACTTGTGGAGAAATGGGATCCCTGGTCAACAACCAGTAGCAATTATCAGCAGTTAGAGTCGGCCACCCAGGAAATGAAGCTTCTGGCCCCAGACAGGTATCGACAAGACTGTTGTTCCACTGACATCTGACTGCAACTGACACATTTCCAAGCAAACCCCCTCAGCCAATCTCTTTCTTACAAATTCCTGACCTACAGAGTCAGTGAGCATAATAGATGGCTGCTTGTTGCCTCTAAGTTTGGGGTAATTTTCTGCATAACACTAGATAGCTGAAACAGGTTGAATGTCCTAAATATAACTGAAATTAATGATTTTTAAAGTTATAATATTACTTTATTAATTTAAAATTTATTAAATGTTATTTCTCTGCTTTAAGGGCATTGGGGTTATTATACCCTGAAGATTTCCCCTGTATTTTTCTTTTCAATACATCTAAAAAATTCTTTTATTTCCTTTCTTTTCTCCTTCTTTGTCCCTTCCTTTACTAATTCTTTTTTGTTCTGCAAATGTTGAAATGTTAATTTAGTATCTATGATGATAAGAATGAACACAAATTCATTGCAACTCCTCCCATCAAGAGGGTAGAGTCTATTTCCCCACATCCTTAAATCTGGACTGGCCTTAAGGCTTGCTCTGACACATAAAATGCTGTGGAAATGACATGCCAGTTCTAAGTCTAGACTTTCGAGGCCTTGTAGCCTTTAGTTTTGCTCTTGCTGCTTTGAGGTCACCAGGTGAAGAAGTCTAGGCTAGCCTATTCAAGGATAGAGTTGGGAGATGAGCCATCCTTATTCAGACCCATAGATCAACCAGCCCCAGACAACCCATAGCTGATCACACCCTCAAGAGTGACCTCATTCATTAGCCAAAAAAGACTTACAAAAAATTTTTCAGCTGAACCCACTTGAATTATGGGCAAATAGAATGGTTGATTTTTTTTCAATTCACCATGTTTTGGGATGATTTGCTCCACAGGAATGGAAAACTAATATAATACTCATGTATTGATTGGCAAAACTCACTGCCAGTATTCAACCCCAACATACATTATTCTTTTTTTCTTCCACTTTATTATATGTACTGACTGTCACCTAGAGTAGAAGGTGGTACGAGAACTCCCAGAAGCCATAGCATTAGGGGAAATAGTAGAAAAGATTCAGTATATCACAGTGGTTGCCTTGAAGCATTTATCAAAGTGCTACAGAGAGAAAGGAACTCAAATCAGAGTAACCACTTAGCAAGCAGAAACAGAGGACATGTGGGGAGGCAGTATCTGACTTTGCTTGATGTCTAAATTGCCCAAATGTCTTCTAATATGAAATCTTGTTAGGTTAAAAAAATCCAACTCTTTATACCCCAAATTGAAGCAGTTATAAACAGTGAGTGTAAATCTGAGGATATAAATGCAGGCTGTAAGCAATCTACTGGCAGAGATGAAATTAACTGTATTCCCTTTCCATGCAAATCCATCATTTCAGAAAGCATCAAATCATAGTGGTTACATGGAGCAGCTGGGAGAATGAGAGGACAGAGTCCATTAAGTAAAAGAGAGGAAACTTTCTGTTTAATTCCAATTAAACAGAACTGACTTGAAACCAATTAAAAGGAAGTATACTGAATTTTCAAGAGAATTACTGTACCAAACAAAAGCCAACCAAACAAAACCAACAAACAAGGCTGGAGCTTGGCTGAGAGTAGCTATATTCCAAGCTTAGAGTTACAGGAAGGTGGTTTAAAGAGGTGAGCAGCCTCCAGACACTTAGTTTCACCCAATTCACACCTCAGTTGTAAACAAGCAAGAATCTTCCTTGGCCAGAACCACTGGTCTCAAAGACAATTAATTAAGGACAATATATTTACTTTCAATGCTGTATAACAAATTGTTGTAAACTTAGTGACTTAAAGAAACACACATGTATTACTCACAGTTTCTGTGAATCAGGGGATCAGGTGTGACGTAGCTGATCCATGGCTCAGAGTCTCTAAAGGGGTAGGCTGGACTGCATCTTCATCAGGAGACTTGACTTGGGGAGAGTCTGCTTCTGAGCTCCCTTGGATTAATGGCAGAATTCATTTTTCTGTGGCTGCAGGATTGATGGTTTCAGTTTATTGCTGAAGCTGGTTCTCAGCTCCTAGAGGCTACTCAAGATTCCTTGCCACGTAGGCTTCTCCAAGAGGCCATTTATTTCATGACAGCTTGCAGAAGAGAGAGAGAGAGAATGGAGAGAACAAATCAGCCTGCTAGCAAGAGGGAGTCTTGTGTAACAAAATTATGGGATGACATCCATCACATTTGCCATATTCTTTTGTTTAGAATAGAGTTACAGATCCTGCCCGCACTCAAGGGGTAGAGATTATACAAGGGTGTGAAAACCAGGAAGTGGGATCATGGGGGCCATCTGAAAGCCTATTTGCCATAGAGGAACTTTCCAGAGAAAGTAACCAGGGCTTCTGTAAGGGCTACTAAGGAATTTACTCTACCATCAGGAATTGAAGTCTTTGCTTTCCTTGCCTAACAAAATTTGATAATTGCTACAGATCAGAGACTGTTGCAACTACTACTCTATTAAATTTAGGCAGTGTCTTTACTAAGATTATTTTTTTCTCCAGAATTTTGTAGTGGATGTACCAGAGACAGATATCTTTCATTTTAGTTTATAAAACCACAAGAAGCACATTAGGACTGGAGATCTCAGACTGGAGCTGAAGGCAGTCACTGGACAGACTTCAGGGTTGTTTCTTGGGCATGGAGGGGATGTGTTCCACAGATGGGAAGAATATAAATGTTTAGGTAGCCAAAGAGGCAGATTTTGTCAAAGAACATAATTTCTATGCCATCAGATCCATTCTCATCATCTTCTCCTCTCAGTTTTTAGTGAGGTCCATAGAATTTGTCATGAAGACAATGAGTAGTCAACATAAGATGTTAATCAGGGTTGCTAGATGTCCTGCAAACACAAGACTGAACTGCATAACACAACAACAAAGCAAAAAACTCATGCCTTTCAAATGTTTCCCCCTGCATTCATGTACATGAAAAATCAGTTTACAACTATCTGAGCCTAATAGCTAGCTAAAAGTAATCTCGAATATCTTTTCATGTCTGTGATATACTCTGTGTTGCCCCAAAATGCAACTATTGTGTAAACTGAGAAACACTGTATATTGTTTTCTTTAGAACTTTGCCAAGTATAGATTATCATTTCAGAAAATCACATCATTGACATTGGGGCCCTTTGTCAGTGTCAACCCCTTAAGGCTGCCATTACTGCTTCAGTTTGTACTTCTACCTGATGCATTCATATTATTCTATGCATGTGAACAAGTGTTTGACTACTTCATTATGTCTTCTAGTGTAGCCATGATCATAGTGAAATCTATAATATGTAGGACTATTTATTCTTCGCACTGAAATTTTTTGTTAAGACATATTATTTAGGAATTTCATTTCAGGATAGAAAAGGTATTATAAAGTACTTGTTATAAAAAGGGAACATTAGGCCTGACAACACTGAACTATACTTGCTTAAGTAAAATGACAATTTAAATGCTTGTGGCATTTATCTCCATGGCCATCTGGAACAAGATCATCTTTTGGAAAAACGAAGGTAAAATTCCTGTAAAAACAAAAGTAGCCATGTAGTTTTGGTGGAAACTTTGTATTGGGAACTCTGCTTTACAGATTTTCTCTCAAGTAATCCTTACCCCAACATTGTTAGACGGTATGTGGCACTAAGGTGCTACTCAAAAGACTCAGGTATAAATCCTTCTGTCACTTTCTATCTATCACTAAGGGAAGTCATTTTTTTAAGCCTCATTTTTTTCTGTTAATAAAATGGAGGAAAAAATAAATGTAATAATATGCAATACAAAGCTCAAAGGAGGAAAACAAGAAATTAATTGATATGAGTATTAAATGAGATGTCATTTTGAAGATGGCATAACTTGTGGGTCATTTTAGATATGATATTTTATATACTTAAGATAAACTGAAAGGTAACATATAACATAGATAAAACATATCTACTGTTATCCAATAAATCCTTATTTCTCAAAATGCTATTTAAATCTCTGGACTTGAAGATGAATTTTTAAAAATTTCACAAAGTTTCTAAAATTTTGAAATCAATAATATTTAAGAAAATTTGATAGTTGAAAAAGATTGTAAACATCTTATTACTTTAGCATTGAGATATTATTGCTAATAAGATACTATTGGCTAGTAGCTTTAAGGGGAAAATATATTAAGAATACATGGATTAAAAAACATATTCATGACAAATTTATGGGTTAAAGATGATTACACAATGGAAATTTTAAAACAATTCTGAACTGAATGATCATGAAAATATCACATGTTGAAATTTATGTGAATAGCTAAAGCAATGATTAGAGGGGATGTAAAGCTTTAGATGCTTCTGTTAGAAAAGAGTAAGGTTTAAAATGAATTAAGCCTTCACTTTAAGAAATGGTAAAAGAAAGAATAAATAAAAGATAGAGGTAGTTAGAGAGAGATAGAAGATATCAATAAGAGTAAAAGCAAAGTCAATAAAATAATATACCTATAATTCAAAAAGATACATGCACCCATATGTTCACTGAAGCACTATTCACAATAGCTAACACATGGAAACAATGCTAATGCCCATCAACAGATGAATGGATTAAGAAGATGTGGTACATATATGGAACACTACTCAACCGTGAAAAAGAACAAAATAATGCCATTTGCAGCATCTAGAGGTAACTAGAGATTCTCATACTAAGTGAAGTTAAGTCAGAAAGAGAAAGACAAATACCATATATCACTTATATGTGGAATCTAAAATATGGCACATGTGAACCTATACAAAAGAAACAGACTCATAGACATAGAGAACAGACTTGTGGTTGCCAAGGGGGAAGAGGGAGGGAGTGGTATGGACTGAGAGTTTGGGGTTAATAGATGCAAATTATTAAATTTAGAATGCATAAACTACAAGGTCTTGCTGTATAGCACAGGGAACTATATCCCATTTCCTGGGATAGAATATGATGGAAGATAATATAAGAAAGGGAATGTATATATATATATATATATGTGTGTGTGTGTGTATACACACATACACACACACATATATATGTATACACACACACACACACACATATATATATATATATATATATATATATATATATATATATATATGACTGGGTCACTTTGCTGTATGGCAGAAACTGGAACAACATTGTAAATCAACCATAATTTAATAAAAAAATTTAAAAAATCATAAAGAGCAACATTCTCCTATCGCCAACCAGACAAATCCTTTAAAGATAACATTCCCTTCTTGATCTTGTAAGGGATCATGTGACCCACCACAATGATACTTAAATCTGGATTGTGTACGATTATGGATTTTGTAGAGGTTTCTGAGATACTCTCCCCAGGTTATAATCCTCAAATCTGACTCAAATAAAATGTTCTATTTCTTTCTTTAAAAAAAGAAATCAATAAAATAGAATACAGATTTACAATAAGAAAGTCAAGAATTTTTTGAAACATACATTTTAATATAGTAAAATCTTTTCTTGAAATAAAATCTTAAATGAAAATCCAAACACCAACTTAAAAATACAAATAAAATCAAGTCTATTTGAGTGGAAAGTGAGGCAATGACTACTGGGAAGAAAGTTAATGGGAAAACCAACATTACTACAGTGTTTGGGTCACAGTATTGTAGAAATTCAAGCACTTGTTTTTTGAAAAGATTTATAAAATTGATAAATCCCAAGCAAAGCTGACCAAGAAAATAAGAGAAAAACCCTCCATGATTTACCGAAAAAAGCAATGATATAATGATGTTATTACAAATCTCTAAATAGATAATACAAGGCGACTATGAGCATTTTTTGCTATTGCCTGGGAACTGACATAAAATTGGAAAACTTTTTGGTATTTATTAAAACTGAGGTGAAAATATATACTTCTCTAACTATAGACAATCAACAAAATAATAAATCAAGCTTTGACGTGTAGCAATTGCTTATTTTCACCGGGCAATTTCTCTCAGCATGATAGTTTTAAGCTATTAATGTGACATCACTGAGCCAGAAGAGGGCTCAATATTACTCAGTATTTCCATCATACAGATAAAATAGCTTATAAATAACCTCAAGATCATAGGTAATAGAAAAATGTAATAAAGTAATTAGGAAGTGATGAGTTTTGAGTATTTGGTACTTTTACTTTTGCATATTCTTTTCATAAGTTTATATAATAATGTTTAATAATATCTGTATTTAAAAACTTGCTAGCAGCAGAATTCCTGAAAACTGAACAACTGGTTCTCACTAATTGGTGAAAGCTGACTCCAGCATGACACTGGTTTTATCCTAAGAATGCAATATTGATATAACCTTAAAAATGAGCACTGTAATACACAGCATTAACAGGAAAAAAAAAAAGTTATATAGTCTTTCCAATAAATGAGTAAAAACATCTGATACAATTCAACACTCACTGATTATAAAACCTCTTAGCTATCCAACATTAGAAAGTAACCTCATCAACTTGATAAAAGGCATCTACAAAACCCCTACAGCTAACATCACAGTCAATGATGAAAACGGCAATGAGATACAGATAAGGTATGGGTGAATTCACAGTAATACTAACTGACCAGGCCAATACGGCATAAGAGCAGAACAATGAGTTAGCTGATGGAAGTCATACGAAAATTAGAAGTTAACATCAACACTTAGGAAGCCTCAAGCTACATAAAATTAGAAGTCCTATAAGGTAGCACTAGAGACTTATAAAACAAGATGCTGCTTAAGAGCTAGAGGCTCAGATGTGAATCACCTCAGACTGTGCAGCAAGACTTCCTGGCCTAACCAAGAACCAACAGGTTGGCATTCCAGATTCTGCAACATCAGCTAGACTAAGACAGTATTACTTTTCTTTTGAGTTTGGTGGTATTGCTACATTGTTAGGAAGATAATTCTAGGAAATTATAAAAAGCCAAAGTTAGCAAGAAGAGGAGTTCTTGTGGTGGTGCAGCAGAAACTAATCTGACTAGGAACCATGAGGTTGCGGTTTCAATCCCTGGCCTCGCTCAGTGGGTTAAGGATCCGGCGTTGCCATGAGCTGTGGTGTAGGTCGCAGATGCAACTTGTATCTGGCATTGCTGTGGCTCTGGAGTAGGCTGGCAGCTGTAGCTTTGATTAGACTCCTACCTAGCCTGGAAGCCTCCATAAGCCATGGGTGTGGCCCTAAAAAAAAAAAAATGTTAGCAAGAAGAATTAAAACGATGCAAAAGAAAATTAAATCCATAGTACTGTTTGTAACCTCTATATAAGAATATTTTTTGTGTTTTTTTCTTCTAAATACAGTGTTAAAGCATCTAAGAGAAATGGATGTGCCGGAGTTAAAGTTTTCATTGGATATTTTGAAAGATTTTATTAAGCAGTTTTGCAGACAATGGGGAAATTTAATTTGTTAAATCCATGTAGTTTTGTTAACTGTATAAATATCATGGCTATTTAGAGGAATGTCACTCATTTAATGTTAAACAAATTAATGTTTAAATAATAAAATAAATGTACTATGCATTAAATAAGAAAGGTGGTGATAAATGTCCCTATCAGCGTAGAGAAATTTATTCATACATAGACAATTACATTGAGAATATGGACAAACATTTGATTTTTAATTTTTTAATTTTTAAATTTTTTTGTATAATGATTTTTATTTTTTTCCATTATAGCTGGTTTACAGTGTTCTGTCAATTTTCTACTGTACAGCATGGTGACCCAGTTACATATACAAGTGTATATATATTTTTATCACATCATTATGCTCCATCACAAGTGACCAGTGCTACACAGCATGATCACAGATGCAGACTATTGACTTATGGAATGGACAAATGCTTAAGTTTAAGGATGCTGATGGAGAATCATTCACAATAGTAAATACTATCTAAAGATCTAATTTAGGACTTGAGCATATTATCACATAACTATTGAATACTAATAAAATACATTATAGAAATTATATTCAAAATAGCAAAGAACTATGTGTAAAGAACAAAAAAAGTATGTATAAAATTTAAATTTTTATTGTACATAGGGATATTCAAAAAAAACTTATTTCTCAGTTTGAAGACCAGCATCTTTTATAAGAATCTTCCAATACAGAGAATAAACTATAGAGATCTAATAACACAAAGTTTTCTACATTATTTGTAATTTTTAAAAGCCAGTGTTAATGATGGAAGTCTGAAATAATTGAAAGTGCAAAATTAGTTTATTAGGATTTTTTATTATTGTTGATTTACAATGTTGTGCCAATTTCTGCTGTACAGCAAAGTGACCCAGTCATATATATATATATATATATATATATATATATATATTCCCTTTCTTACATTATCTTCCACCATGTTGTATCCAGGAAACTGGATATAGTTTCCTGACAGCAGGACCTTGTAGTTCATAGTTTATCCATTCTAAATGTAATAGTCTGCATCTAATAACCCCAAACTCCCCACTCCCTCTCCCTTCCCCCTTGGCAACCACAAGTCTGCTCTCTATGTCTGTGAGTCGGTTTCTTTTGCAGATATGTTCATATGTACCATATTTTAGACTCCACATATAAGTGATATCAATCTTTTTCTGACTTCACTTAGTATGAGAATCTCTTATTACATCTAGGTTGCTGCAAATGGCATTATTTTGTTCTTTGTTATGGCTGAGTAGTATTTCATTCCTTATATATGACTACATCTTCTTAATCCATTCACCTGTTAATGGACATTTAGGTTGTTTCCATGTCTTGGCTGTTACGAATAGTGCTGCTGTGAACATACAGGTGCATGTATCTTTTAGAACTGTAGTTTTGTCCAGATATATGCCTAGGAGTAGGACTGCTGGATCATATGGTAGTTCTACATTTAGTTTTCTGAGGAATCTCCATACTGGTCTGCATAGGAGTTGTACCAATTTACATTCCCAACAGTGTTGGAGGGTTCCCTTTTTGCCATACCCTCTCCAGCATTTATTATTTGTAGACTTATTAACGGTGACCATTCTGACAAGTGTGAGGTGGTACCCATTATAGTTTTGATTTGCATTTCTCCAATAATTAGTGATGTTGAACATTTTTTCATGTGCCCACGGGCCATTCATATGACTCATCTGGAGAAATGTCTATTACTTTTGTTTGTTTTGTTGTAGAGTTTTATGAGTTGTTTTTATATTTTGGAGATTAAGCCCTTGTTGACTGCATCATTTACAATGATTTTCTCCCATTCCATAGGTTGTCTTTTCGTTTTGTTTATACTTTCCTTATTGTGCAAAAGCTTGTAAGTTTGATTAGGTACCATTTGTTTATTTTTGTTTTTATTTCTATTGCCTTGGGAGACTGGCCTAAGAAAACATTTGTACGGTTGATGTCAAAGAATGTTTTGCATATGTTTGAGGTTAGAGGTTTGATGATGTCATTTCTTATGTTTACATCTTTAGGCCATTTTGGGTTGATTTTTGTGCATGGTGTGAGGGTGTGTCCAGTTTCACTGATTCACATGCAGCTGTCAGTGTGAATTTTTCTTTTATAATTTAAAAAGAAAAATATGATTTATTAAAATCAATTAAAGCAAAATAGATACGATATTTTTGCAATTTTTCTGAAGTAGACAAATAAGTTAAGCATAGAAAAATACTGGAAAAAAATCTTTAAAATCCAATAATAAGGAACAAATTTAATACATTTTGATAAAACTGTTAATTTTATAAAACTGTTAAATATTATAAATATTTAATTTTTTTAATTTCATAAAAGTATGTTTTCAATACCCTCAATTATGTGCATTATCCATAATGTGCATGAATATAATATTTATAGTGATTTTCAGTGTTTTTGAAGGTCTATTTTAGAAACAGGACTTTGTGTTAACCTCAAATATTTTTCTCATTTTCTCTGAAAAGGAGTCGCCTTCCTACGTACTTCATTTTTAAAAACTAAAAAAAAAAATTTTGTCTTTTTGTCTTTTTAGGGCCACATCCATGGCACATGGAAGTTCCCAGGCTAGGGGTTCAATTGGAGCTACAGCTGCTGATGTACACCATAGCCACAGCAATGAGGAATCCTAGCTGCTTCTGCGACCTACGCCACAGCTCACAGCATTGCCGGATCCTTAACAAAACTAAGTGAGACCAGGGATCAAACCTGTGTCCTCATGGATGCTAGTCAGGTTCATTAACCCCTGAGCCACAATGGGAACTCCACCTTCCCACTTACTTCAGATGCTCCAACAGCTATTCAAAATTTACTTCACTTTTTGTATGTGTACAATTCTATTAACATAGTATTAATTTATACTGCTATGCAATAAATAAAAAAATGGAATAGCCTAGATCTTGGGAGAGGTACTTATACTCAATTATATATTATTTGATTGTCAGATCTTCTGGAAAAAAGGATAATTATTTAACTAATGCATATCATGGTACATGTCTACCCTTGGATAGGAACTTAGGAGACTTTTGAACTAAAGGAGAAAGGAACTTACTCTAGGGTATGAAAGTCTAAATTCTAGGGTATGGGGGCCATTGACATCCCTAGGAATCAGTACCTTCAACTATAAATTGAGAGGGGCTACATCAAATGATCTGTAACATCTACTCCAATGCTGCAGACTTTACTACACAGATTGACAGCTAAACAGATAGAAACATAGGAACACATCATTTGTTGAATAATTATATCTATTACTAGCTTCAATAAGTATGGTATAAATATGAGCAGGAAGTTGAAAATAACCTTATCATGCTGAATGGGCTATTACAATTATATGTTTTAATATGATTTTTTGTTTTCCTTTTTCCCTCCTTTCTTCCTTTCTCCCTCCCTCCCCCTCTCTTATTTTTTTTCTTTGTTCTTTCTTTCTCTCTCTCCTTTTCTTCCTTCCTTACTCCCTCTCTCTCTTTCTTTCCTTCCTTTCTTCCTTCCCTCCCTCCCTCCATTCCTTCCTTTCTTCCTTCCTCCCTTCCTTTCTCTTTCCTACCACTTTTACACTTGACTACCTTTTGGTTAGGTGATCCATTAATCCATTACTTAGGTAGTCTATAATAAGATGTTAACTTTTCTCTACAAATATTTGTATAGACTTAAGAAAATATTCTTAATTAGTGTATGTTGTATATCACTTATTTCCAGACTGACACTTCTCCTATGAATATAGAATTCTATATGTTAAAACTATGCATGCATGATTTAAAAATATGTACTCTGTTCACTCTAATACTGTACTGGTAGGTCACAGCAGTCTTTTCTCTGACATAAGATTCTTTCAATAGGTACCTATTTTCTGCAGTATTTTTAAAAATTTAATCCATTGACTAACAGTTTTTTGAAAATCTGGTCTGTCTTAAGTGAATCACTCACTGGCCACCAAAGTCTCTAGTGCTTTAGTTCTGATTTGTCTGTTAGAGAAATCCTGAGACTTTTCATTTTATTTATTTAAAATTACCCAACGTATTTCAGCCTTAGGAAGCGGTTTTACTTTCTAAAAGCTAGGGGAATTGTAAAGACTTTAAGAAGATCTAAGACAGAAAATAAAGACCATGAAAAGTGAGGTCTTCTCTCCCCTTGATCATGTTCTTTCAGCCACAATAAACTAAACTTTCCTAAAATTGCTCCCAACGGCTGACTTATAATTGTACAGCATTGGTCTTTTCACTAGTTGGTGTCCATTCCCCCATCTAGACAAGGGGCTAGAGTACTATTTCAGTAACACTGTATAGCCTGTGCCTAGCACCACTGTCTGTCATACAAGAAGAAATCGATTAATATTTGTTAAACCAATAAAAGAAAACATACAAATACTGGATAAGATTCTGTTTTGAAGAAATGGGAAAAGGTTTTGGTTATAAAAACTGGAAGAGAAAAGACTGAAGGGAGTCATTATAATACTTTGAGAGTAATTAATAGCAAAAGTTATTAGATAATATATTTTCAGCTAAATTCAGGGGTGTTATAATTTGTTTTATTACATTTTCACAAAGACATTTTAATGTTCACTTTTATTGTTTCCACTTAAAAGAACAGGAACTAGAGCTAAGAAAATTGGACAGTTTGCCTGAAGTCACAGATCCCACAGGAATTTGAAAGTTTGTCTACATGGATGCTAAGGACAGCACTGTATCTCTTAATATCTCTAGGTTGAAACCTAATCCCCAATGTGACTATATTTGGAGAAAGAGCCTTAAGGAGTTAACTGAGGTTGAATGAGGTCCTAAGAGTGAGGCCCTGATCTGATATGACTGGTGTTCTCAGGAAGAGACACTAGAGTGCTGTCTTCTCTGTCTTTGTCTCTGTCTCTCTTACGTGCACACACACACACAGATGGCTTTATGAGGACCAAAGTTCATCTGATGCTTCAAGTCCTTTATAAAGGCCACAATGAGTAGCATTTATGTGCTCATTTAACAACGGCGTTAACTACTAGTCAGGGAAAAAAAAAACGTTTCACCAAAACCAACACTTGAGAGCACCTTGATCTTGTACGTCTAGCCTCCAAGGCTTTGAGAAAATAAATATCTATTGTTTAAGCCACCAGCCTGTAGTATTTTGTTACAGCAGCCTGAGTAGGTTAATACAAGTAGAGAGAGGGAAAGAGTGAGAAAGAGAGGATAATAGAATTTAAGCTAATCAAGAAATAAGATGTTTACATGAATTTGGAAACCACAAATTGTGGAAATTCTTTCCTTTAGACAATTTTATGAATAGGTTAGGCTATTATTTATCTTGTATGGTTTAGATTTTATAATTCTTGGAGACAGTGGCATGAATTAGATCATCCATTAAGATAGATGCTGGTCTGTGTTTCCAAGGACTAAAAGAAAAAAAAAATTAATGGTACTAATGAGAATCAGATCTTAATCTTAAAGGAAAGACACTTTATTATTCTTGTTTTTTCTCTCCCAGTCTTGGTTCCCCATCCTCTATATTCCTCAGTCTGTCTTGGTGATGAGCCTCTGCCACAGCAAAACTAGAAGGAAGTTTTGTTGAGTAAAAAATATTTCATGAAAATTTTAAAAGTCTGTAATTAGGGAGAGGAGAAAAAAGGTATTTCAAATATAGACAATGTGAAAGGAGGTAATAATGATCAAATTTTCCAGCTTGGACTTTGAAGAGGTATTCTGAGTTCCTAGATGAGAATTGGAAAGCACTGTCTTATAGGGACTCCACTGCCTTTGCAACCCTGCAAACCCATATGGGGCTTTAAAATGGGACAATTATTATCTTAGGTTGAGGAGTGGGATTGAGGAGAGGATTAAGTCTCTTTTAGCTTCTCTTGGGTATTTCCATTATTAATCAGAAAACTAACAAGCATAGGTGAAAACTGATCTTAGCAATATGGTGAACTTTGCTCCCTGGCCATAGGCAGAAAGGGTGCATCTTAACAAAGTCATATATATCTAGCGGTTGTCTCAGGTTTTACATAGGATAGCTTGGACCAAAGTTCATCTGATGCTTTAAATCCCTTATAAAGGCTACAATGAATAGCATTTATGTGCTCATTTAACAAATATATTTGGTGTACCCACTGTGTCCACAATGCATTAGACATGTCCTAGACAGTAGGAATGCAATGATTAATTAACAAGAAGAGTCTCTGCCATCAGCACGTCTCTGCAGCTTCCTTTCTTGTGGGAAAAGATAAAGAAAAGTAAAGGCACCTTTATAATATAGGTGCTCTGATTCAGGAACATAGTACGTGCCTTCATTTAACTGGCAAAGCTAGACTGACACAGTTAAATTCAAGTCTCTAATGTTTCACTCTTAAATATCATATTCTCTGTTGGCTTTTGATAAATATTTGCAAGTTAAATATTTGCAAGTTAAGAAAGCTGATGAGCTAAGAGTCTTTTTAAATCCTAACTTGCTACAGGTCTGTTATGCAGTACAAATACTGCCTTTTACTAGCTGTCGTTTTAGCATCTATTGATGAGGTTTTCTCAGTTAATCTAGTTATTCTTATATATTATTGTCAGTTGTTAGTACATAAAGACTCATGAGTGTTCTATCTGCAGATAGATTATGCCTTGTAGTATTATAAAGGCTCTGATCCACCTTTCTACCTACCTGCCTACCTACCTACCTATTTTTCCCTTGAGTTTGACCAAGGAAAGTTCTCAGCAGGCCTCCTGATCTGGATACATGAATCCATACATTGATTTCCCCCAGCTTTAGAGAGGAGATAGGGATTACGAATCTGGTTTTGGATTGCACAAGCAGGAAACAAGATGACAATACAGAGATCACTTTAACTGAAAAGGAAGGAAAGACTTATCCTGGAGTGTGAATTTTACTGCTCTGCTGAGAGTCTTTCCCCTTTGATTCTTATTTTCTTTCTCATCATTGGATCCTCTATAGTAGTCTGAACAATATTTCTGCTTTTCTCTCTGGCCTCACACTAAGAATCTTCATGGTGGCTCTCCCACTCTACTTTGAGCTCTTTTCTCTATTTGAAGTGAATACTGTGCCTGAATGTTTTACACATGTTGAGGTTGGTAGAGGAATCCTTATACTATGGTACAATCATCCCAGGGCCTGCATGCATTTCTAGCCTTCGCATGCTTGCATTTAGATTTTTTTTTACAGGACTTGAATAGAAAAAAAAATTATGATAGTTAACTCTTGAAGCTTTTGATAACACAAAATTCCAGTTTTTTTTGTTTGTTTTATTGTTAACTTGATTCCAGCTGCTATATAACTTCCAAAAAAATCCAATAATGGCTCTAGCACTAATATTAATTTTCTCATTTGTTTTCTATTTCCATCTGATATTAAGACTGAAATTCAGTGAGCATATGGGTTCAGTCACTCCTCTTGGACATTTTATTATTTTTCACCTTTTTTGGATAGCAAGTACAGAGAGGTAAATTAATCACAAACTCAGATCGAGACAAATTATCATTTTCTGTAAAAGCTCCTTTCATTATTATTTCTTTTATATTATTTATATGTGTATGCTATTTTTCCCCTTCATACAAGTGCCTACTCTTACCTCCCTCCTTGCTGGCACCCATCAGAATTTTCTTTCCTTTATTTTTTGTGGGAGAGGAGACGGTTATTTTCATAATTCATTAACTTCTCTATTGCATTTCTGACTCTTCTAGAATTGGATCTTGGAGAAAGATCCATGATATTTTGTCATTTTGTCAGAAACAGTAGGTAAGAAAAATATTTATATCAATATAAAGAGCTACACAGGGAGTTTCTGTCATGGCTCAGCAGAAGTGAATCTGACTAGCATCCATGAGGACGTGGGTTCTATCCCTGGCCTCACTCAGTGGGTTAATGATTCAGCGTTGCTGTGAACTGTGCTGTAGGTCACAGGCATGGCTCAGATCACACATTGCTGTGGCTGTGATGTAGGCCAGCAGCTACAGCTCTGATTGGACCCTCTAGCCTGGGAATCTTCATATGCTGTTGTGTGGCCCTGAAAAAGCCCCCCTCCCCCCCAAAAATTAAAGAACTACACAGCTTAATTATTTTGACTCTGAGCTTGCTATAGTGTTGCTTTCCCAAAGATATAGCTCATTCAAAAATGTTTCTTCAGACATGTTTAAGAAAAATATTTTTTCTTTATTAGACTGATAGGCATTTACTTGATATATTTGAAGAAGATATAGAGAACAAATTTTAATAACTTTGATCTAGCTTATGAAAGAAAAGATTCAAAGAAATGACAACTCAATGATTATTAGGGGAATATACTGTCGAAGGCTGTCGCCATTCTTGATGCATGAAGAACAAAAACTGTTTGGAATCTTATTGACTTTTGTGATTTTAGCTCTGTGTTTTCAAACACTGCGCCGCTATTTGACACAAATTTAAACCGTGGTGGCACTTTGTGCTTTATGAACTCAGAAAATCCAGAGCTGATTACATGAGGGATATTTACTATAACTCTATTCTTAATGAGCCAAATGGGCTAACTACAGGGTCCTTCACATGAAGTATTACACTATAAAAGGCTACAGAAGCAATTTATTAAATAGTGCCTAAGGGACCTAAACTAATGAATCTCTTGAGCGACTAATTTGCTAATCCAAATAAACTAAATTCTGTCTCTAATAGGCAAATACCATGTCTCTGGAGCAGTGAAGTGACCTGTTTGATTCTGCTAACTACAGAGCCAAAGGGACTTACTCCTTAGAATTTATTCATTAGCTTTGATTAGAAAAGTACATATAAAACTGAAAAGCCTATTAACAAGTCTGATTAGGCATTTTTAAATTTCTACTTGAAGTAAAAACTGTGTATTTCTCTAGCTCATACATGATCTTCACGCTGACAGAATTTCTAGAAACTCTGCTTTTCACTGGATTGGGTTGACCAATAAATTCATATAAATATTGTGTTAAGAAGTCACAACATTCATAAGTATGTAATATCTGACTGCCTTGGATATCAGACAGGAAAATAAATCTATCCCCAGAACTGGAAGGTGATTTTCTTCCCAGCATTGGGATGGATTACTTTTCTTATTGTTTTATGGCACTCTGATAATAAAAATAAAAAGAGCAGCCCTTGAGTATATTAGTCAGCAAAATTATTGGTTTGACTTACAGCAATAAGTTCACATTAATGGTTTCTTATAGTCTATGGAATTTATAAACTTGCTATACACACACACACACACACACACACACACACACATATATATATATATATTTTTTTTTGTCTTTTTATGGCTACACCTGAGGCATATGGATATTCCCAGGCTAGGGCCTATACCACAGCTACAGCAACGTGGGATCCGAGTTGCATCTGTGACTTACACCACAACTCATGGCAACGCCAGATCCTTAACCCACTGAGCAAGTCCAGGGACAAACCTGTGTCCTCATGGATACTAGTCAGGCTTGCTAAGCACTGAACCACGATGGGGAACTCCCTACATACTTTCTGCTCTTTTCTATTTGCCATCATCCTTCTTTTAAGATAAACACTACAACAAAGGCATATAGAATTTGTGAACGACGAATCTTATTTTAACACCTTCAGTGTTAAGTAATGAGCCTAAATTAAAAAAGAACATAGACTAGCCTTTTTTTCCCCTTCCTTGCTTTCTTCTCTTTCTCCCTTTTTTCTGTTATTTTTCCCATCTTCCTTTCTCCTTTACTTCCTTTTTTCCTTCATTATGTTTTTCTCCCTCCCTTTTTCTCTTTCCCTTTCTACTTATCTTCTTTCTTAAATAAAAAAGTGCCCCGAAGCAGCATCTGCTATGCATGGCAATTGCCCTCGTCAGCACTGGTTGGGGAGAAGCCGATGTTCTTCACGATCTGTGTCTTCACCCTGCTTCAGGGTCCTAGTTACTGGAGGTGCAGCTCCTGAGGCAATGGACATGGTGGACGTTGTTGCAAACCAGCAGTTCACTGAATGGCCTGTGCATGGTGGTGACCTCACAGTTTCAGAGAGAAACTGGGAGGAACTGTGCTGTCAACAACAGGAAGTTGGTGAAAAATGAAAGATGCCCTTGGGGAGTGAAACGAAGAGCAGATGGCTTTAATTGTTAGCCTTACTGTGACAACTGACAAGAGAAATTCTGCTCTCTTGACATTTAAAAGATACCAGAAATACCAGTGACCACATTCCACGGCTTCTTGAAGGTTTCCATGTCAGGGAGTTCAAACTCCTATTTTTATTACTGAACAGTCCATAAAAACTACAGGTGATTAGATTTTTGATGGATTAGCCCTCTGATAGTTTGATAAATCACAAATAAAATGCACATAGTGTAAGGAAGTGGGGAGCCAAAGGTGAGAGAGGCACCCAGGCCAGGAAGCTCTGAGGTATTTTTCTGCTGTTTGAAAAACAGGCCCACAATTCAGGTGGAAAATAAGATCCAACTCTGTAAGCCCATGGAATCTTTTTATTCCTATGACTATTTGTAGAAATCCAGTTTAAATTTTTATTTGTAATATTGTGGAATAATCCTGCCTCCAAAAAAAGAAGTAAAAGATTTCTATGGAACCCCTGAAAAAATGAGGTAAAAGAAAAATGGATGTTAGCTAAGATATACACTGCCCATCTGCACAGTAAATTTCTAAGTAAGAACGAGAATGCTGAAGTGTAGAAGACGGCATGTATAGCCCCAAGTAGAAGGCACCTTCAGAAACAGAAAAATAAATTAATACACTTAGTGCTAAGAAGTGGAGACTCTGGTTCATCAATATATGATGATTGGATTGAAGGTTCCTGATGCATTCTCGGTTGTAATCAATCTCTTTCTTCCCTAGTGATATGAAATAAGAACATTTAACTATTACTGAAATCTTATTTGAAGGGCTAGTAAAGTATAATTTACATGTGAAAAATAAGTGTTTTTTGGACAGATGATAAAGCACCTCTATGACAAATACAATGACTTGATTTTATAATTTTTCATTGAGATTTGGTGTATAAATCTCCCAGCCACCCCAGCACTGGGTGGGATACCACTATAGCATCTTTTCTACATTAGCTCCCAGAGAGCCCCAGGAGAATTCAGCTCCAATTAACTCACTGATAACTGGCTTGAAAATGAATGCTTTAGAGGCCTCTCTGTCTTCCCTGTCTCAATTTCCTATTCCCCTACTTATGTGTACTGACCTCACATCCTACTTGGAATGGAACTTTGTGTTAACCCTGATTCTGGAAGAATCCAAAATAAAACACCTTCCCTGATATACACACCCATTTCGAGCAGTGCTTTTTCACTGTGTTCCCACATACCCTGTGAGATCATTCCTATCATGCCCTATTTTAATCACTTGTTGATTTATTCTCATTTTTAATCCCACTTTTTTGAACTTAAGAATTGTAATTTAACTCTCCATATTTGGATCCAAGCAATGACTGGCATATAGATAGTGCTCATAAATGTTGTTGAATGAAAACAAAGTTCTTCCAACTCTGTTGTATTTCTGATCTACTTAATCACAAGTCTTGGCATTTTGTCTTTTTTATCTCCTGACCAAATGTTCCACTTCCTTCACCATCACCCCAGATCAGGTGCTCATCATTTTATGTATAAACTACTGCAAATGTTTCCTACCTGCTCTCCTAGACTCTGATATCAGGTCTTCCTAATTTTACACCACACTCCAAATCACAGGACAATAATCATTCTTAAAGGAAAGAAGGCCCCTAAAAGATACTGGATCCTAATCAATGAAACCTATGATTGTTATGTAATATCATAGATGTTTTGCAGAAGTGATTAAATTAAAAATCTTGAGATGAGAAAATTATATTGGATTATATGGATAGGTCATAAATGCCATCTCTTTCTAAGACAGATGCAAAGGGACACTGCACATCTACGAACAGAGATGTTACTGTGAACACAGAACAATGAAAAATATGAAGATGCTGCCCTTAAAAGATTGCTATGCTATGTCCACAAGCCAAGGAATGTCAGGAGGCACCAGAAACTGAAAGAATCAAAGAAGAGATTCTCCTGAAGAACCTCCGGAGGGAGCACAAGCTTGCAAACACCTTGATTTCAGCCCAGTGATACTTAATTCAGACCTCTTGTACTGTGAGAGAAGACATTTTTGTTGCTTTAAGCCACTAGGTTTGTGATAACCTATTATATCAGCTATGGGAAGCTCATACATACCCCTTATAAGGTGTGATCTTGGACAACTTCTTTAAGCTCTCTTAGCCTCGGATTCTCATCTGTAAATTGTTTTTTTACCTTTCAAGGCTATCTGAAGACTGAATGACCTAATGCTTTCAAAATCCTAGTAGTGTGACTGGTACATCGTGAACACCCAATAAATGCTACTTATATTTTAAGAGTACTTTTAGTGTTTATCTATTCATTTTATTCTGTTAAAAAAATCAAAGATTTCTACATATATTTTAATACTGCATAGCCTTTCTTAGTATTGTATACATTATGATTGAACTTTATTTATTGAATTGTATTTATTTTTAAGTCTAGGTTCCAAGGATATAAAGTAGAATAAAATATAGTGACTGAAATTAATGAGACTGTAATAACACAACATTTAAACTTATTTAAGGTGAAAAAAAAAAACCTTATAAACTACTTTCTTTTTTCCAGGTTTCAGAACTTAAATATTTAACAAACATATGGGATGTGTGTGTGTATTGCTTTTTTCTCTATCAATGAACTGACCAAATTGAAATTTGTACATTTGAAATATTTTCATCTTTGCCCAAAGCAAGAAAAATTCTATTTAGGCTTCTTTTATTTGTGGAAATTCTATAGTATAAAGGAATAAAACAGATGAGTCACCTTTATCAATTATCCTGCAATTTTCTGTTTAGTTGCATATGTCCACTATTGACAGAGAACTTCAGGGCTTCACATTGGTCTGAGCCCACGGCATGGTGCAGTCTCATAGTTAATATTTATTGTATGAACAATGCTCTTCAGTACCTCTGGATGGGTTGCTACAACTTCTCAGACTCTGGCTAAAGAATACCAATGGAAGATGCAGTTGTCCCAAGTGGATTTTAATTAAATTCATGCTTTCCTATTTATCACTTGGTGGGCCTTTTGATACGATACACAGACTTTGAAAACAATAACTCTGAGGAAAGAAAAAGTTGAGGATCTTAGGTCTGAGGAAAGAAAAAGCTGAGGATCTTAGGTCTGACATAGAAACATTATGCCCTAGCATTCCTAAAATTTAATGTTGGTTACTATCAGGAAAGTAAATATTTCACGCAAGGGTAAGCCCTCTAATTGCATTTGTGTTGAATGCCTGCCAGATCCACGTGTAGAGGGTTCTATAGGCATTTTTCTGATCTCACTCTCCCATCTGAGGCCATTTCAAAAGTGCCTGTGGGTGGAAGAAAAGAGAAGGAAAGTCAAAAGCACAGGAAGAAAGGCAAGGGGTCAAGGCAATGGAGGCAAGAAAAGGAACAAGTGAAATCCTCTTGGGAAGGGAAGTTGTGCTTCATTTTAGTTGCTTGGTTTGGAAGGAAGCCTGTAGAATATTGAATAACATAAGAAAATACACTGAAGCCCTCTCTTTTCAGTTTCTCTGAATGTATGTAGAATTGCATCAGTAAAGCCCAAATTGAAAACTCTTGTGAAACTGTGTTGTTTAATACTACAATTAATTATGTGTAATTAGTGAAGAAAAATTAATTAAGAAGCCATATAATTTCACCTCTGGGAAGTGAAGTTCTAAATTACTTTTGTTAGCAAAGATTCCTTTAAGTTAGTTGTTTGTTAATAATTTTTCTTTCTGGAGTTCCTGTCGTGTCTCAGTGGTTAACAAATCCAACTAGGAACCATGAGGTTGCGGGTTTGATCCCTGGCCTTGCTCAGTTGGGTTAGGGATCCGGCGTGGCCGTGAGCTGTAGTGTAGGTCACAGACACGGCTTAGATCCCACGTTGCTGTGGCTCTGGCGTAGGCTGTTGGCTACAGCTCTGATTCAACCCCTAGCCTGGGAACCTCCATATGCCGTGGGAGCGGCCCAAGATATGGCAAAAAGAAAAAAAAAGAAAGAAAAAATTTTCTTTCTTACTTTTTGCCAGTATATTAGACAAGGATTTGTAAAAATACATTTTCATAAAAAGAAAAAAATGCAAGAATATTGTTTATTGTCTTTTAAGTTTCCACTACTGTAAGGCAATAAAAACCTAAAATAAGTACTGAGAAAATGCTTTACTCCATGAAGTCTCAAGTCTTGCCTGATAATTAGGTTATAAGAACCTGGATGTATTTATTGTTAAGATTAATTTTTCTGATCTTCAAATTGAGAGTAAAAATTGAACCAATTTCATAAAATTTTTGTGAGTATTAAGTGTACATGACTTAGAGTGCAGGCATATAATAAGTACTCAACAAATATTAGTATCATCCATTATCTTTGAGTGGTTTCAAGCTACCCAGGAAAAAACATCAAAAGTAAAGAAAAAAGAAAATATTGTAGATTTAGTTATCCATATGAATTATCTATATATTTGATGGACAAGCAACAGGTTTTGGAGATAAATGTTTCATTTATTAATTCAATAAATTAAGTCAATATTTTTTGAGCAATTATTATATGTTGAGCACTGTTCAAGGGGCTCAAGTTCCAATGAGAGACAAAATAGAAACATCTCTACTTCTATAGAGCTAACATTTCAGTGCTGGAACATGGACAATGATCTAGTAAAAATAAATAAACAGTGTAATACTAGATGGTTTGATAAGTACAAAGAAGACAAAAGTAGGACAAGGGACTTGTTGGGAGAAATACAGTGTGTGATAGCCAGATTCAGCAGAGGAAAAAAATACAAGATTCTGAGTTAAATTTGATTTTCAAATAAATACCAAGTATAAGTATGGCATATTGTACTAAAAATTCTGTGTTGGTTAATGTGAAATTCAAATTTAACCAGGCATATTAGATTTTTATATTGCAACCCTAGAGAGAAGTGAGAATCTGAAGACGAGACTGATCATATTTTTATTCCAGCTTTACTGAAGTATGTTTAATAACAAATAAAATTGTAACATCTTTAAGGTGTACAGTGTGATGATTTGATATATATATATGTATCCTGATGGACAAGCAACAGGTTTTGGAGATAAATGTTTCATTCATTAATTCAATAAATTAATTCAATGTTTTTTGGGCAACTATTATATGCTGAGCATTGTTTGAGGGCCTCAAGTGTGTGAAGTGAATCCCACAATCAATTAATATGTAATTAACTCCATCACCTTAAATAGTTATCTTTTTTTGTTTGCTTGCTTTTTGGTAAGACCACTTAAGATCTCCTCTCTGAGCAAATTTAAAATATACAGTATAGTATTATTAATTATAGTCTCCATGCTTGCTATACATTAGATCCTCAGAACTTATTCATCTCTAATGAAAATTTAGATGTTTTAATATATATCTGCCTTTTACCTAGTTTTAAGTGTAGCAGGTAGGGTGTCCACTTCAGCTCTCACAATATCCTCTTGCTCACATCTAAGGAAACTGATGCTGTGCCATAGCCATACAAATTCAGTCCTATTTTTTTTCCCCTAATAGTATAGCTGAAGCGTAAAGAAAAATTTCCATCTTGTCAGGCAATAGACACAGACCCTATGTCTTCCTATACTGAAAAATGCAGCATGTTGCTGAAGGAAAAATCTTTTAAATACTTTTAGAAATTCAATATAAAGAATTCTATGAAGATTTTCCTTTTTCATCAGGAGTAACATCATTTCATAGAGGTGGCCTATATTAGAAGTCACTACTGGTCACAATAGACTGTTAATGGCGTATTCTTTGGTATATTTGAGTTTCTCTGGTTTAAAAATTAAAATAACTTGCAGTGAAATGTACATAGCTTCAGCCTGGATTGAGTCCAGAACTCTTAATCAGCTCAGTTTGTTAGTCTAGCAAATGCTGAAGCCCACATGCACCAAATTCCAGAGAAGCCCCAGAAGGGCCTAATACCCTGAGACCTGGAATTGGGCTGGATTTAACATGATCATGGCCTGAAATCTACACTTCTGAATGTTGGAGTAAAAGACAGTTGAGGAGGCCTGGCAGGCAGGAGAGCTAGGATCAAATGTGCACCTATGCAGTTTGTGAGTTAAGTTTGTTTTTTTTTTTTCCTTTATGTTTCCAAAAGAAATACTACAATATGAAAGTCTTTGATTTGAAGAAATGCAGGCTTTTTTCACATCTTCTAGGGTATAGGTGGTGGGGAAAAAGAAAGAGAAGAAAAGGTAGAGGGAAGGGATGAAGAGGAGAAGGGAAGAAAAAATGATAGAAGAGAAGTAAAAAGTGCAAAGAAGACATAAATGGGGAAAATAATAAATTACATTTGTCTGCTCATTTAAATTTTTAAAATGAGGCCAGTAATGATGTATTTTAAACTGAAATTGTCTCTCACAGTAAAGGACAGGAGGACAATGGAGAGCAAAATAAGAAATCAAAAGCAGTGTCTAAGGCCAGGTTAAGGGAATTTCCAGGCAAACTTTAAATTCTGCTTTATTTTGATTAATACAAATAATTTCCTTTAGGAATTCAAGCATTTTATTTTTGTAGGAGCTTTTAAAAACTACTATGTTACAATCCTTTTTGTTTTGTTTGACTTATTTTTGAATGACAGCAAGCTCTAATACATTTCCTTTTCAAAAGAATATATTTAAGTTTGTTGTCAGTGTCTCATATCTACCCAAATTATATTCACATATTTAAAAAAAAATTTAAAAACTTAAATTTTTAATTTTTTAAAAATTATGAATCTTTCTGACCTGCCAATAGCCTTCTAATTATTTTGCAATCTCGCCATCTTCATCATTCACTATTGCTGTCATCCTTATCATCATCATCCAGTCTTATTCTCAAAACTCCAATGGATACCTGACACTGTGCGAGGAGCTTTGCCAGAGAGCTCTTGGGCTGACAGGATGACCCCACCCCCACTTCTTCCGAGATGAGCTTTTATATTATGTTTCTCAGGCTATTAGGAGACTGAATTGGCCAGTAGCTGTTGCTGTTAACATACAGAAACAATCTTTCTTTCTCAAGCGAGAACCTAGGTTGGTTTCAAAACTCTACAAATACCACAGGTTAGTGACAGGAAAGCCTGTATTCCAGCAGCCTCTGGCCTTTACTTATTTCTTTCACTCCCAACAATTTATCTTTGCAATTCTAGGGAATACTGCCAAGTCTCCTCTAGATGGGGTAAGCACTGTAAATCCCTAATTCCCAAACTAATCTTATAGCAGGGGACATGTTCTGGGCAGCCTTCCCATTTTGCTAACACCACACATATTGTTTTTTTTCTTCCGGAACTGTGTTCTATATCCTGCATGCATCCTTATCCAAAAGCTAATTATCAAATTTACTGCATATTTTTAAAAAAATTCAGAATACCTGAACCCGGGATAGCACACGTTATTTTTATTATAGGAACTGAGAAATCAGCTTGAATTTTCATATAACCACTAGAGTCTAAGTTTCCCTAAAAGTGGAGGCCATCTGAAAGAGTTGGTTTTAGTCTGCTCAGAGGTAAACGAGTCCCTCTAGATCATTCAGAAAATGCTGTGGACATGTGCCAACCCTCAGTTATTCAGAAATAGATCATCTAGGGTTTTGCCTTTTTAGAATTTTCTTTTCTGTCTAAGGGTTTTACTTTTGACAACTTGTTGCTAGTTACAGTCTCTATCAAAAGAATGGAGAAAAAGAAGGTAATATTCAAATGCCAGCATATCACCATATGATTATGATGAATCAGCCAGTATTTGTAGAACAAAGGAACAAATTTCCACATAATATAAATAAGAATTTTAAGTTAAAAAAATAAAAAATGTGAAAGGCTGTGAAATTTTGACAACTTCTGAAAAATTGAAATCTTATCATTATGTATACATATATTTCAATATTTTTATGCAGAAATTGTTTTTTCATCTCATTTAAAATCCTTTGCATTATTACTATAGTATATACTATTACCTGTACTACAAAGTGCTGATCAAGTTTAGCTAATTATACAAATACGTTGTTAAATATTGTAATTATTGTCATAATGACTATTTTCTGGCATTACACAACAGGAATTCAAAACTTTTTTGTTATTATTAAAAATGAAAGTTTGCTTTATAATTTAGAAATTTTAAGTGATATTTGGGAGATAGTATGAAGTTTAACATAATAATTTGAAAGTGATATGGTACTCTCAAAATTAAACTTTAAATGATTAATTAGGACAGAGGTATCTGAAGTGAATTTTTTAAAAAAAGAAAAACAAAAGGAATACTTTCTAGGATGGGCGGCTAGAAAGTAACATGTCTTTTCGAAAAAGAATGTCAATCTGAATGGTTTCAGAACCCTCAAGAGTGTTAGGGTTTCTTTTTATCCACATTCTCTCTAACATTTATCATTTGTAGACTTTTTGATGATGGCCATTCTGACTGGTGTGAGGTGATACCTCATTATAGTTTTGATTTGCATTTTTCTAATAATTAGTGGTATTGAGCATCTTTTCATATGCCCTTTTGGCCATCTGTATGTGTTCTTTGGAAAAACGCCTAATTAGACCTTCTGCCCATTTTTTGATAGGGTTGTTTATTTGTTTTTCTACATATTGAGCTGTATAAGCTACTTGCATATTTTGGAAATTAAGCCCTTTGTTAGTCCTATCTTTTGCATATACTTTCTCTCATTCTGTAGGTTGGTTTTTTTTGTTTGTTTTTATGATGATTTTTATTGCTGTGCAAAAGCTTTAAGTTTAATTAAGTCACCTTTGTTTATTATTTTTTTTTATTTCCCTTACTCTAGGAGATGGATCCAAAAAGATACTACGCAATTTATGTCAAAGAGTGTTCTGCTTATATTTTCTCCATGATTTTTACAATATCTGGTTTTATATTTAGGTATTTAATTCATTTTGAGTTTATTTTTGTGTATGGTGTTACAGGATGCTCTAATTTCATAAGAACTCTCCTACATTGTTGTTGGGAATGTTAATCAGTACAACTCTAAGGGAAACAGCATGGATATTTCTTGAAAAACTAGAAATAGAACTACTGTATAATCATACAATCCAATTCCTGGACATATACCCATACAAAACCATATTTTGAAAATGCACATGAACCCCAGTGTTCACAGCAGCACTATTTGCAATAGCTAATATATGGAAGCAACCTAAGAGTCCACTGACAGATGAATGGATAAAGAAGATATGGTATATTTAAACAATGGAATATTACTCAGTTATAAAAAGAATGATAATGTATTTGCAGCAACATAGATGGACCTAGAGATTATCTTACTAAGCGAAGTAAGCCAAAGACAAATATCATATGTTATCACTTATATGTAGAATCTTAAAAGATACAAATGAGCTTATATACAAAACAAAATAGATCCACAGACAGAGAAAATAAGCTATGGTTACCAAAGGGGAAATGGGGTGGTGGAGGAATAAACCTAAGATCCGGAGCACTCACCATTTTTAGTCAATGTAGTTTTGGAAGTCCTAGCCATAGCAATCAGAGAAGAAAAATAAATAAAAAAGAATACAAATTGGAGAAGAAGTAAAACTGTCACTTTTTGCAGATGATATGATACTATACACAGAAAATCCTAGAGATGCTACCCAGAAACTACTGTAGCTCATTAAAGAATTTGGTAAAATTGCAGAATACAAAATTAATACATAGAAACCTCTTGCATTTCTATATAATAACAATGAGATATCAGAAAGAGAAATTAAGGAAATAATCCCATTTACCATAGCATCAAAAAGAATAAAACACCTAGGAATAAATATACCTAAGGGGGCAAAAGACGTGTACTCCAAAAACTCTAAGATGCAGATGAAAGAATTCAAAGATGGCACAAACAGATGGAAAGGTATACTGTGTTCCTGGACTGGAAGAATTAATACTGTCAAAATGTCTATATTCCTGAAGGCAATTTACAAATCCAATGCAATTCCTATCAAATGACTAATGGCATTTTTCACACAACCACATCAAAACATTAAAAAAGTTGCATGTAAATACAAAAGAACCCAAATAGCCAGAGAAATCTTAAGAAAGAAAAACAGAGCAAGAGAAATCAGGCTCCCTGACTTCAGATTATACTCCAAAGCTATGTCATCAAAACAGTATGGTAGTGGCACAAAAAACAGAAACAAAGATCAATGGAACAGGATAGAAAGCCCAGAAATAAACCCACACACCTACAGTCAATTAATCAACAATAAAGGAGACAAGAATATATAATGGAGAAAAGACAGTCTCTTCAATAAGTGGTGTTGGGAAAACTGGACTGATGCATGTAAAAGAATGAAATGAGAGGATTTTCAAATTACCTTCTTTAGAGATGAAAACATGTTAAGCTTGAGTCAGCGGAAATTACCTTAAAATGCTTATGAAAGTTTAACCTCTACTTTATCTTTTTTTTTTTGCTACTTCTTGGGCCGCTCCCACAGCATATGGAGGTTACCAGGCTAGGGGTTGAATCGGAGCTGCAGCCACCGGTCTACACCAGAGCCACAGCAATGAGGGATCTGAGCCGCGTCTGTGACCTACACCACAGCTCACGGCAATGCCAGATCGTTAACCCACTGAGCAAGGACAGGGACCGAACCTGCAACCTCATGGTTCCTAGTCGGATTCGTTAACCACTGCGCCACGACGGGAACTCCTAACCTCTACTTTAAATAAAGAAAACTTTCCATATGTTCTGGTTACAAACAGTTTTAGGAGAAAAGAAAATTCTGAGAATACAGCATTTTTCTGGAGAACTTGTTGAAAATAAAGGTAAACAAAATGTCCAGTCATGTATTATGAACTCTTTCAATTTTTGTAGAATATGTCAACTGTCTACAGATAACTGTTTGAAGAGAGAATTAAAATGACCCAAACTGAATTCAAAGAATTAGTCCTACACTTCCTCCTCCAACAGGAATCATTTTTTTTGTGTGTGTGTCAGGTCAACTTTGCAATGAGAATTGAACACATTTTAAAAATTTGTTTCCTTTCTCAGTTAGTTGAGTTTAACTGTCCAAAATCTTAAGCCACTAGAAACTTTTTCTATTTGCAGATGCTCTGTTAAGCTTCTTGGTTGCATTATTCCATCCATGATCTGAGAACCTTCTCAGAAGCCTGTGTTTTCCTTAGTCAGCATTCAAAGCAAGCTGGAGCTAGCCTTTTGCATTCTCTATGGGGTATGGGCTAGAAGGAGCTAACTAATTGGAGAGTTCTATTGGGAAACTCATCTAGCCAGCAGCTGTGAAATGGCAACCCACTATAACACGCAGTCCTTTTGTCATCAGGGTCCAGAAATCTGTGAGGGAGGGCTTGCTTTCCCAAATGGTCTGCACTCTGTGACAACACTGTAACTGCATGACACCTCTGCTCTGAAGATGGGGCATGTGGTCTTTGGATAAATATCATTCCCAGAACCTTGAGAACATAAAACTACTTTTACTGCATGGAATGTTTTTCTTTGTAGTTAGACAAGAACACAAGAGACTTGACTTTTTAGAAGTAGCACTTTTAAAGAGACTTTTTAAAAACAAGAGACTTTTTAAAAGTAGCACTCCCTTAAACATTACTGTCGGAATAAACTCTTCAAATTGTATAAAATCAAATAATGCTTTTACTTGTGTAAGTGTAATGGGGGAGCTAAGAAGCAAGAAGGAAGCAGGGTAGGAAACAGAAGGATAAAGAGAAAAGAACTTATCTACTGAAGGTTAGATATGTTCCTTTTTTCCCAGCTCTTTAATCAGTCTCTCAACACCATCCTTATTACTTCTTAAGGATTCTAAGGAAGGACATTGGTGGCTGAAACATTGTTTTGAGCTTCCATAATCCTGTACTCATGCTTGGTCTTTCTCAGATTATTGACAATGATTCCCCATCAGCAGTGCCCCAGGGATATCTTTGATACTGGTCAGAATTCTCTCATCTTTATCAGAAATGGGTATCACCATATAGCTGTGGAATATAAAACTCCTCATCAAGCTCATATAAGTTGTTACATACTCAAGTTCATCTTACATGACATATTATATAGATTAGATTACCCAGTCCTTGAACTCATTCTATAGATATTTTCATGAACTCTTTTGAAAAGAAGGGAAAGAGCTTTTTGTTTGTTTGTTTGTTTTTAGTTAGAAAAAAATAACATGCATGTATAGTCTAGTTACTTCATATATAGCCCTTTAGGCAGTGAAAAAACTAAATTTCATTTGAGTCACTTTAATAAGGGTTCTTAGCCATGTATTTTGTTTCCAAACTTTCTGTTCTTTTGGAAAATATGCTTTAAGATTTCTATGCAATGGAAACTTAATTGTGATGGTACCCTAGCCAAATTTATGGAAAGTAAACATATACATAAAACTCTTTATTGATGCCAAATTCTTGTGTTGAACTGGGGAAAAAACAATGTGAATAAAATGACTATTTGATTATAACAAAAATATTCTACACTTGCAAAGACTAGACCTAACTTATACCAGACAGTAGATATTATGTATTATCACTGACTTGCTATTGGCTGGTATTATGATTTTTAAGAGTTTCAGAGCCTCAAACAAATGATTTTTTTTCTAAATTGTCTACTACTCAGGATATGAGAAGATCTTCCTTGGAGATTTGTTGGGTATTAGGTGAGCTAATTTTTTCCTCTAACCAAATCCTTTTTACTTACTTCATTAACTGGATTCAAAGTGATTGATTTTTCTTTGTCCTTTTCCAAGGAGATATTTTGGTGGAAAACCAGTTGGCAATGAACTTGTCAAAAATTTAGCAGGAAGAAAAAAATATATAAGTAAAATAAAAATAAAAGGCAGAGGCTTGTTTAATTTTCAAATTTAATAATTATCTGTGGAGGGAGTTCCCATCATGGCTCAACAGTTAATGAACCTGACTAGTATGCATGAGGATGCAGGTTTAATCCCTAGTCTTGCTCAGTGGGTTAAGGATCTGGTGTTGCCAAGAGCTATGGTGTAGGTCATAGACATGGCTCGGATCCCACGTTGCTGTGGCTGTGGTGTAGGCCGGTGGCTCTGCAGCTCTGATTTGACCCCTAGCCTGGGAACCACCATATGCCATGACTGCAGCCATTTAGACAAAATAAATAAATAAATAAATAAATAAATAAATGTATGCGGAAAATTGAAAGTTGGCAGATATGTCTGAAGTCAAACTTTGCTATCCAGAGGTAATATTTCATATCTACAACATCTACAAAGCACAAACACTATCCAGGGATGCAGCATGAAATTCATCTCTTCCCAGGATTTCAAAAGTACATAAATTCATAGTGTTTTGAATGGCTATGTTTATACTGAATTTACCCTTCCCTTTTCTTTGTGAAGGAAAGTCAGTCAACCCTATATTCTTCCAGTGCCTCCATATTTGGCTTGAATCTTAGTCAAAACAGAGCTATGCACTTAGATAATTATCTGTGATCTCAGAATACATTTATTTTAAGATCAAAAGGAGACAACCTAAAATATTAGAAGAAAAAAAGCGGAAAAAAGAAACACTTCATGGTGAATAATAAATACCTTTTCCCTCACTGGAGATGCTTTAAATTAAATGCTTCTACCAAACAATTGTTAAAAATCTTATTTAAATGAATAGATATTAAACTCATGTATTTTACAAATGAATGATGTATTTAGCACCATGCAGACTGAATCCATGTTGTCCTTACACTAAGTTTAAATGAAATAGACAACAGCAGTTATTTCTAATTTTAAGGTTTTTTAAAGGAAAAATTAATTTTGTAAATTGCTTCACATAGTTACTACCTGTAATAAATAGCTCAATAATGTTAGTTTAAATGTCTTAAAAATCAATTGTCTTGACTATTTCATGTTTGTATAATAAAAGCATACTTTCAGATAAGCCAGAGATTGCCTACTACGATCAGACTGTATATACACTGTACACTATTATTTTTCTTCTTAGTGTTATATGTTATACTTTTAATATTAATGAATAACAATTAGAAAACTCATTTTTAATAAAAATTATATACTTAACATAAAAGAAATGAATTAGTGTTATACAGAAAGTATTATATCACAATGATAATTAAATTAAGAAATAATACCATTCACAATATTACAGTAAAAATAAAGTATAATGAAATTTTAACTTTCCAACACATGCATTTTTTTATGTTAAGGTAAGTGGATTTTGTTTTCTTCAACACAACAAAAAAACCTGGTGATACTCCGTTAGACAAATGAAAAAATACCATGAAAATATTTCAAGATGCAGTTATTTCATGTTTTTGTTGTTGTTGTTGTTTAAAAGAAAGATACTTTGGTTAAAAATCTGATTGCCAAATCAGATCTCTGGTTAATAACTAAATATCCTAATTTCATTTTCTTAATCAGTTAAACGAGGAAGATTTAAGATACATCTTGGTTTCCTTGGTTCTGCCTATCCAGAATTTTCAGGGCTGACTATTCTCCACAAAGAGAAGTTAAACATGCTTTGGTCTCTTTTTAGATGTTTCCTTGAATTGTACCAGCTTTTAGTAAGGCTTTGTTATTGTGGTTTACTCTGAAAACAGTTATCTAAGTTTTCCCTTCATTTATACTTATGTTTGGTTTTTTGAACCTGGTTTTTCTTTCTTCCAGCGTAGTGTTTACTTACAGACACTTTACATTTTTATATGCTACTTTTATAGTGGAAGGATATAATTTTCTTTTTTAAAAAATAATGTAGAACATTTTTTTTTTGGTCTTTTTGCCATTTCTAGGGCCGCTCCCGCGGCATATGGAGGTCCCCTGGCTAGGGTCGAATCGGAGCTATAGCCTCTGGCCTATGCCAGAGCCACAGCAACACAGGATCCGAGCCGCGTTTGCAACCTACACCACAGCTCACGGCAACGCCGGATCGTTAACCCACTGAGCAAGGGCAGGGACTGAACCTGCAACCCCATGGTTCCTAGTCGGATTCGTTAACCACTGCACCACGACGGGAACTCCTAGAACAAATTTTTGAAGAATAAAATTGGCATTGAGAGAAACCACCAATGCCAGAATCTGACTGGCAACTGCAGAAACTGTATCCTGCATCTCAACAAGACACTCCATTTAGTGCTGAACCTCACAGTGTATAGACCCCTTCTATACACTGTAAGGCATTGTGCTACAGGTAGCTTTTCATGTAAGTGTCCTGGGTGCCAAGGTAACTTTTCATACAGTGGCCTAGAAAGCATCAAGTACAATGCAATGCACAGGTTTTCAGTAATCTTGTGATTGATTATAATGCTTAGAAATCAGTATCCTAACATTGGCACATAGTAGTTTACTCAAAATACATTAATTGCATAGCAATCAAAAACTGGAAGGCTATGCATAAAAACATAATATGAACGTCAGCAGCATAGAACCACACTGTTGTCAATCTTCATAAGTTTATAGGTGTAGCTTTAGGTATTTAACAGTTTAATACCTTTGATGAGGATTTTTAATAGAATTGCCTAGTTGAAGAGAGTAGTGCTAAAATTCAAAAAATGACTACATACGAATGCATATAAATTATGTAATTGTTAAAACATAGAATTTACATTTGTTATACAAAAAAAGAAAAACTAAACTTTCAGGGGGGAAGAAGATATAAACAATTGTGAGATCTTATAGGAAAGATCTTAGAACAAAATCATGTTTTATTTCCCTTATTGGATGATATACAAAAGCAAATGATGTGAGTGAATATTAGCTTGAAGACCTTCTTAATTCTAATAAGACCATGCTAAAATGTTGTCTATAATACTGCATCCTCATTTGTTAAAAGGAGCAGTTAGTTGGTGGGACAGTTGAGAAAAACTGTGAACAATTAAGCCAATATGAAGGTACTGAAATATTGGACAAATTTCAAACAAACAAATTTGTCCAGGCTATCACATATGAATGATCAGGCCTCACAAAAACCAGATCCCATTTTCCAGCAAAGAAACTATGACTGAAAATAGAAACAACACTCAGTACATCCTGTACAATTAACCACATATGCAAACTAACGGTGAAATTACTAGCAAAAAGTGTCTTGTGTCTGTGTCTGTGTCCAGCTTGCTTCTGGAAGAATGACTAGGGGAAGAAATAACTGATAAACTAAATACCTAATATGTAAACATTTAAAACATTTCTGCTTCCTGATGTTACCAGGAAGGATACCAATGAGGGGAGGGAGAGGCTAAGCTTTCATTGTTTACAGTAGATTTAATATTACACAGTAAGAGGAAACAAAGGATATTCTTGGAATTGTCTGTTAAAAAAAAAGTTTCAGTGAGAATTCCAGAGCCGCCATGATGATGAACAGATGTATTATTTTCCAAACAAAGTAAGAAAGAACAACAATCATTAAGCATATATGCACAATACTTTGTGTTAATATTTATTGTTTTCCCAGTAAGAATATAGAAATAGAGAACTGTGGTTACACTATGTTTGAGATAATACAGTGGTCAGCAGTTTATTTCATCTTAACTCTTGAGTTCTGACTAAATTATTCAGTTTAATAATTTTTGTAGAATATCATTTTTACAAATGACAATTCCAAATAAATTTTTCATGAGTCAGGCTAAAAGTTAATTTCTGTTATGTCTCTCTAATCTTTCCTCAAAATCCACTTATTTCCCATGGAGATGGATATCCCTTAGGACTCTTTTGGTTTCCACATTATCTCTGAATTAGCTAATCCATACAGCAACTCAAAGCATTATAATTTCAAAACAGAATGAATATGGGAGTGCAGGTATCTCTTTGAGATCCTGATTTAAATTCTTTGGGATATATGTATATACACACAGAAGTGGGATTGCTGGATCATATGGTAGTCCTATTTTTAATTTTTGAGGAACTTCTACATTGTTTTCCATTGCACTACACTATTTCATAATAATCATAGAAATGCATAATAGACTGATTTGTCCCAAACTGGATGTATAAAAAATCATCACATTTGCCCATTCTTTGCTCCGGGATTTGCTATATATATATTGAACAAGCATACAAAAGTTTCTATTTCATGACTAGGCAAATTCCCTTTCCCCCAGGTTGCCAAATTCTATCCCATTCCCCCCACTGGAGGTGAAATACTTATTTTTTTTAATTAAACACTTTTATTCAGGTTCAGTTGATTTATTATTTAAGTTTCAGGCATACAACACAGTGGTTCACAACTGTTAAAGGTTTATTCCTTTTACAGTTACTATAAAATACTGACTACATTTTTTTGTGCTGTATATCATTGTAGCTTATTTATTTTATACACAGTAGTTTTACCTCTTAATCCCCTACCCTTATCCTGCCCCTCTCTGATTCCCTTTTCCTACTGGTAATCACTGGATATTCCTTAGGACTCTTTTGGTTTCAACATTATCTCTAAATTAGCTAATCCATTCCGCAACTCGTAGAATTGTAATTTCAAAATAGAATGAATATGCGAGTGCAGATATCTCTTTGAGATCCTGATTTAAATTCTTTGGGATATACGTACATATACACAGAAGTGGGATATTTTATCTCCTTTGTCATATAATATGTTCTCTATATCTGAGAATCTGTTTATTTTTGGTTATATTTGATAGTTTTTTATATTTATAATCCACATACAAGTAATATCATAGAGTATTTGTCTTTCTCTGATTTATTTCACTGAGCATAATACATTCCAAGTCTGTCCGTAATGCTGCAAATTACAAAGTTTCATTCTTTTTTACGGCTGAGTAGTATTCCTGTGTGTGTGTGTGTGTGTGTGTGTGTGTGTATGTCACATCTTTATATCTATTCATTTGCTGATGAACACTTAGGTTGCTTCCATATCTTGGCAATTATATATAATGCTACTATGAATATTAGAGTGCATGTATCTTTTTTAAGTAGCATTTTCATTTTCTTTGGATATATACTCGGGAGTGGGAATGCTAGATCACATGGTAGTTCTATTTTTAGTTTTCTGTGGAACCTCCATACTGTTTTCCACAAATGTACATTTCTACAAATGCCCATTTCTACCAACAGTGAGAGGATTCCCTTTTCTCCACATTCTTGTCAACATTTGTTATTTGTGGTCTTCGTGATGATAGCCCTTATGACAGGTGTGAGGTGATACCTCACTGTGCATTTCTCTGATGATTAATGATGTCGACATCTTTTCCTATGCCTGTTGGCCATCTATATGTTGTGGGGGGGGTTTGGTAAAAATATATCTATTCATATCTTCTGCCCACTTTTTAATTGAGTTGTTTTTTTAATTTGGAGTTACAGAACTGTATATATATTTTGTATATTAACCTCTTATGGGTCATATCATTTGCAGATATTTTCTGCCATCACTATGTTGTCTTTTTGTTTTGTTGATGGTTTACTTTGCTGTGAAAAAGCTTTTAAAATTAATTAGGTCACATTTGTTTATTTTTTCTTTTGTTTCCTTTGCCTTAGGAGACAGATATAAAAAAAATACTCTTACGATTTATGTCAAAGCATGTTCTGCCTATATATTTGTCCAAGAATTTTACAGTTTCCAGTATTACATCTAGGTTTTTAATCCATCTTGAGTTTATTTTTGTGTATGGTGTTAGAAAATGTTCTAATTTTATTCTTTTACATGAGGCTGCCCAGTTTTCCAGCACCACTTATTAAAGACACTGTGTTTTTTCCATTGTATATTCTTGTCTCCTTTCTCATAGATTAATTGACCATATGTGCATGGATTTATTTCTAGGCTCTCTATTCTGTTCCACTGATATGTGTTTCTGTTTTGTACTCCAGGTTGACCAATTTTTGATGATTTTTAGATAGTCTGTTACTTTTATATGGCTGAATGGGAGAGTGACAGTGCTGTTGTGAAGGGCAACCTGAAGAAAGGGTCTTTCCCCTCAGGCTTTGCAATGTATTCCTTCTTAAATGTTTTACTGTTTTCCCATGGGGCTATTCTTGTCATTTTGTTGACAACTCTGAAATCACTGCCAAAACTTGCAATTTAATCAGGGGGTCAGAAGTTTTTTTCCTTCTGATTACCATTTTCATTCTCTCCTTTCATGGCATCTACCTCTCATATTGAAATGCCATTCAATATCACGTCCAACATCTTGTGGAAGGCCACCTCCCCAAACTTACCATCTACAATGCATGACTATTGATTTTCTACTTATTGTCTCATCATCAGAGAAAAATTCCTAAGAGACTTTGGATTGTGTGTATATATGTGTTCATTTATTTGCTTTAACAACTTTGGACACCAAAGAAGTCTACACCGTTGGTAACTACTGTTTAACTTGACAAATAAAATAGGAAAAATAAAATGAAACAATTACTTTGAAATATTAAGCAAAGCTTTAGCCTTACAAAAAAATGTAGTTTGGGAAGTGAAGTTAGGCATGTCTAAGCTAAGGCCACAAACCTGAGCTTTCACTGTATATGGCAATGTCACTACAATAGTGAGACAAGAGAGTTCAGGAGGACAAATTATTCTTAAATAAAAACATTTTATGCTTCTGAACAATTTTTTAATATATATATTTATTTTAAGAGATCCTTTTAACAGTGTAATCCATTCATCTCCAGCAGAAACACAAAGTGGCCCTCTTGGTCTACTTCTCTTTTGGTTAATGCCATCACTATGATCCACAAGCTTCTAAAGATCATCAGTTATTGGCAGGTGACTAAGCTATGAATCCACAATCAGAAATCAGATGTGCTAGTTTAAAATTCCTGATAATCTATTATACACTGAAGAAAAATAGACACATTTACACAGCAATTAGACAAAAGAAATAAAAGGCACCAATATAGGAAGAGAAGAGATAAAACTGTCACTGTATGCAGACAACATGATACTATACACAGAAAACCCTAAGGACTCAACCCAAAAACTGCTTGAACTGATTAATAAATTCAGCAAAGTAGCAGGATATAAGATTAACATCCAAAAATCAGTCGCATTTCTGTATACCAACAATGGCATATTAGAAAAGGAATACAAAAATACAATACCTTTTAAAATTGCACGTCACAAAATCAAATATCCGGGAACACACCTGACAAAGGAGGTAAAAGACTTATATGCTGAGAACTATAAAACATTCATCAAGAAAATTAAAGAAGATGTAAAGAAATGGAAAGATATTCCATGTTCATGGATTGGGAAAATCAATATTGTAAAAATGGCCATACTACCCAAAGCAATCTACAGATTCAATGCAATCCCTATCCAATTACCCATGACATTTTTCACAGAACTAGAACAAACAATCCAAATTTCATATGGAACCACAAAAGACCCAGAATCGCCAAAGCAATCCTGAGAAACAAAAACCAAGCAGGAAGCACAACTTTCCCAGACTTCAAGAAATACTACAAAGCCACAGTCATCAAAACAGTGTGCGACTGGTATCAAAACAGACAGACAGACCAATGGAGCAGAATAGAGAACCCAGAAATAAACCCAGACACCTTCGGTCAATTAATCTTTGACAAGGGAGGCAAGAACATCAAATGGGAAAAAGAAAGTCTTTTCAGCAAGTGGTGCTGGGAAAAGTGGACAGCTGCATGTAAATCAATGAAACTGGAACACACCCTCACACCATGCACACAAATAAACTCCAAATGGCTGAAAGACTTAAATATACGACAGGACACCATCAAACTCCTAGAAGAGAACATAGGCAAAACACTCTCGGACATCCACATCATGAATATTTTCTCAGGTCAGTCTCCCAAAGCAAGAGAAATTAGAGCAAAAATAAACCCATGGGACCTCATCAAACTGAAAAGCTTTTGCACAGCAAAGGAAACCCAAAAGAAAACAAAACGACAACTTACAGAGTGGGAGAAAATAGTTTCAAATGATGCAACCGACAAGGGCTTAATCTCTAGAATATATAAACAACTTATACAACCCAACAGCAAAAACGCCAATCAATCAATGGAAAAATGGGCAAAAGACCTGAATAGACTGTTCTCCAAGAAAGATATACAGATGGTTAGCAAACACATGAAAAAATGCTCAACAGCCCTGATTATAAGAGAAATGCAAATCAAAACTATCATGAGATATCACCTCACACCAGTCAGAATGGCCCTCATTAATAAGTCCACAAATAACAAGTGCTGGAGGGGGTGTGGACAAAAGGGAACCCTCCTGCACTGTTGGTGGGAATGTAAACTGGTACAGCCACTATGGAGAACAGTTTGGAGATACCTCAGAAATCTATACATAGAACTTCCATATGACCCTGCAATCCCACTCTTGGGCATCTATCCAGACAAAACTCTGCTTAAAAGAGACACATGCACCCACATGTTCATTGCAGCCCTATTCACAATAGCCAGGACATGGAAACAACCCAAATGTCCATCGACAGATGATTGGATTTGGAAGAAGTGGTATATATACACAATGGAATACTATTCAGCCATAAAAAGAATGACATAATGCCATTTGCAGCAACATGGATGGAACTAGAGACTCTCATACTGAGTGAAATGAGCCAGAAAGACAAAGACAAATACCATATGATATCACTTATAACTGGAATCTAATATCCAGTACAAATGAACATCTCCTCAGAAAAGAAAATCATGGACTTGGAAAATGGACTTGTGGTTGCCCGACGGGAGAAGGAGGCAGTGGGAGGGTTCGGGAGCTCAGGGTCATCAGACACAACTTAGAATAGATTTACAAGGAGATCCTGCTGAGTAGCATTGAAAGCTATGTCTAGATACTCATATTGCAACAGAACAAAGGGTGGGGAAAAAAATGTATACATGTAAGGATAACTTGATCCCCATGCTGTACATCAGGAAAAAAAAATAGACACATTTGTATTGCTTACATGCATGAAAAAATTAAAAGATATAAATGTTCTATTTGAAAAATTTATAATTATTGTGCTGATAGAACTAAATAATAAGAATTAGTTACAAATCTGTATAGCTAATGATTAAGAAAAAGAAAAGGAAATTCTTCCTTCTGACAATTCATCCTGTTCCCACTATTAGATGAAAAAAAGGAAATTAAAGTTTTACTGCTAGGTTATTTAACTCTTCATTTTGATTCACATTTTCTCTGAAGACACATTTAAGGATGTCTTGGAGTAGCTGACATAAGCCAATGTTGGATGATGTGATATTAACCTAGAATAATGACTCTCCATGCAGCACACCCCAATTGGAAGAGATTTTGTTTAGGTTTTATTTTTAAGAGTTGCTATCTAATTAGTCTACTTACCCTGGTCACTTGAACATTGATGGTAAACGTCAGTTGAGTACACTTAATATGATAACTTGCCTTACAAAAGAAGAACTATTAAATCAAAAACCTTTGTTCTCTAGGCAATATCCTGAACACATGTCATAGATGAAATTCTGCATTTACCTGATTAGCATTATTTCTAGTTCTGAATAAATCAGAAATGAGGTAGGATAGGCATGAGGGGTCAACCAAAATTATAATAGCTCTTTATAAGTGCCACACATTGTGTTAAGGATTGTAAAACACTGCTTTATTTAATCTTTACTAATATAGGACTTAGTAGGTTAAAGATCCGGCATTGCCATGAGCTGTGGTGTAGGTCACAGATGCAGCTCAGATCTGGCACTGCTGTGGCTCTGGTGGAGGCTGGTGGCTACAACTCCGATTGGACCCCTGGCTTGGGAACCTACATATGCCATGGATGCAGCCCTAGAAAAGGCAAAAGGACAAAAAAATAAAAATAAAAAAAATGAAGAGTTACATCTTTGTCATTTACTAGTGGTACAACAGTGGACAAATCGTTTAACCTTTCTGGACCTTAGTTCACTCAATTTCACAAATAAATATGTACAATTTGGATACCATTTCATTTGCAAAGTAATACTTAGTTTCTGCAATAATCTAGTCATTATTGGAGGCCTGAATATTCTGAGACAAAATACATAGCAAATCTCTTCTGAAAGTTCCAAGTCTAGTGAATGAGAGAATATCATAGTTAATAGTGTTATCATTAAGAGGAGCACACAGGAAGACATGGACAGCATATAATTTGAGATGAGTTTTGATGGATGAGTAGGAGTAAGCCAGTGGTTTCACATGAATTTAATAGCAAATACAAATAGGTGTGTAAGATGTGTATAAGAGGAAATTGCAAATAAATCAGTTTGATGCAATGCGGTCTGTAGACACAGCATTGTATGATAATAAAGTATCTAGATAAGCACAGGCCAGATCAAATAAGTACTGGTGGCTGAGAAGGTCGGACTGTACTCTGAGTAATGGGGAACAACTGAAAGATGTTCAGTGAGAAATAAAACAATTATCTTTATGCCTTTTAAAGCTTATTCTGGAGGTGGAAAATGTGAAGAGGAAATCCCATATAGATGGATTTAGGAGGCTGTTGCAGTAAGCAATACAAAAGGATAAAACAGCTGGTAGAGATGGTGAGGATAGAATGGATATGCTATTAAGTAAGTAGTGTATTTAGTGCTTCATAGTGAATTGAGATGCAGCATGAAGGTGGAAAAAAAAGGAATAGATGATTTCTGGGCTTTCTGTCTGAGTGAGTTGATGGTTCTTTCATTAACTGATAATGGGAATGAAGAAGGGGGATAAACTTGAGAAGGAAAGGAACAAGTTTTGGGAAATATTAAGTTTAAACTTGAAATATCTTTGGAACGTACTGGGGATATTTCCAATAAACAGTATGATGTGTAATTATAGATCCTAGTATAAATGTATTTGCTGAAGTACATATTAGAGATTCACTGTTTCTATATTAAGGATGTATATGAGTTCACAGGGAAAATGAAAAAAGACTGATAATTTTAAATGGTGTTTAAGGTATGTCAGAAGAAATAGAGCCCATGTAGAGCCCTGAACAACAATGACCAGAGCTCTAGGATAAAAACGGAGTCACAAAAATATCACAGAAACTAAACAGTTAAAAAGTCAACAGAGTTCCCATCTTGGCTCAGTGGTTAATGAACCCGACTAGTATCCAAGTGGACGTGGGTTTGATCCATGGCCTAACTCAGTGGGTTAAGGATCCAGCATTGCCATAAGCTGTGGTGTAGGTAGCAGACATGGATCGGATCCCTTGTTGCTGTGGCTATGGTATAGGCCAGCAGCTACAGCTCTGAATTGATCCCTAGCCTGGGAACCTCCATCTGCCATGGGTATGGCTCTAAAAAAACAAAACAAAACAAAACAAAACAAAAGGTAAAAGAAGAAAAGAAAGAAAAAGTCAAGAAAGAAATAAGGAATCACATACCAAATGCTATAGAAAGAGTAAGAATAAAGATTTTAAAAAAGACTATTGATAACACCTTTGGTGACTGTGGCAAAAAGTAGTTTCAGGCAACAATAGGAGAGGAAGCTGTGTTTTAGTGATTCAAAGTAGAAGATAGGGAATAAAGTGGGAAAAGCAAGAGTAAGCCATACTTTCATCACATCTAGCAAGATTAGGAACTAAGTGGTGTTTGTAAACAGTATGAGGTGGGTAGAGGATGTTCTTAAAATACATGCAATGTACATAGCTAGTGATTTACACATATACTATATAAGTAGATATATATATAAAGAGAAGGGAGGGTTATAATATATGAAGATATATATTTAAAAGTCATCAATATGTTATGAGGACTAAAGCATAGAAGTAAAAATATGGGCTCTGAGGCTCGACTGGCTGAGTTTGATACAGTCGTCAGGATTCTCTAGGTATAGTATCATGTCATCTGCAAACAGGAATAGTTTTATTTCTTTCTTTACAATTTGGATTCCTTTTATTTCTTTTACTTCTCTAATTGCTGTGGCTAGAACTTCCAACACTATGTTGAATAGTAGTGGTGAGAGCGGACATCCATGTCTTGTTCCTGATCTCAGCAGGAATTCTCTCAGCTTTTCACCATTGAAAATATTAGCTCTGAGTTTGTCATATATAGCCTTTACTATGTTGAGGTAAGTTCCCTCTATGCCCACTTTCTGAAGGGTTTTTATCAGAAATGGGTGTTGGATTTTGTCAAAGGCTTTTTCTGAGTCTATTGGGAGGATTGTATGGTTTTTATTCTTCAGTTTGTTAATGTGGTGTATCACACTGATGGATTTGCGGATATTGAAGAATGATTGCAACCCTGGGATGAATCCCACTCAATCATAATGTACAATCCTTTTAATGTACTTTTGGATTTGGTTTGCTAGTATTTTGTTGAGGATTTTTGCATCAATGTTCATCAGTGAAATTGGCCTGTAGTTATCTTTTTTTGTGGAGTCTTTTGTCTGGTTTTGGTATCAGGGTGATGGTGGCCTCCTAGAATGAGTTTGGGAGTGTCCCTTCCTCTGCAATTTTTTGGAATAGTTTCAGAAGGATAGGTGTTCACGCTTCTCTAAATGTTTGATAGAATTTGCCTGTGAAGCCATCTGGTCCTGAACTTTTGTTTGTTGGAAGTTTCTTAATCACAGTTTCAATTTCAGTACTTGCGATTGGTCTGTTCATCTTTTCTATTTCATCTTGGTTTAGTCTTGGAAGTTTGTACTTTTCTAAGAATTTGTCCATTTCTTCTAGGTTTTCCGTTTTATTGGCATATAGTTCCCTATAGTAGTCTCTTATGATCCTTTGTATTTCTGTGATGTCCATTGTTACTTCTCCTTTTTCATTTCTAATTTTATTGATTTGAGTCCTCTCTCTTTTTTTCTTGATAAGTCTGGCTAGGGGTTTATCAATTTTGTTGATCTTTTCAAAGAACAAGCTTTTCATTTCATTGATCTTTCCTATGGTTTTCTTTGTTTCTATTTCATTGATTTCTGCTCTGATCTTTATGATTTCCTTCCTTCTGCTAACTTTAGGTCTTGTCTGTTCTCTCTCTAGCTGCTTTAGATGTAAAGTTAGCTTGTGTATTTGAGCTTTTTCTTGTTTCCTGAGGTAGGCTTGTATTGCTAAAAACATTCCTCTTAGAACTGCTTTTGGTGCATCCCATAGTTTTTGAGGTGTCGTGTCTTTGTTGTCATTTGCTTCTAGGCATTTTTAAATTTCCTCTTTGATTTCTTCAGTGATCCATTGGTTGTTTAGCAGTATGTTGTTTAGTCTCCACGTGTTTGTGTTTTTTGCAGTTTTTTTCTTGTTGATTTTCAGTCATGTAGTGTTGTGGTCAGAAAAGATGCTTGATATGATTTCAATTTTCCTAAAGTTACCAAGACTGGATTTGTAGACCAGGATGTGATCAATGTTAGAGAATGTTCCATATGCACTTGAGAAGAATGTGTATTCTGTTGCTTTTGGATGGAATGTCCTATAAATATCTATTAAGTCCATGCTTCATTCAGGATCTGTGTTTCCTTATTGATTTTCCGTCTGGATGATCTGTCCATTGCTGTAAGTGGAGTGTTCAAGTCCCCCACTATCATTGTGTTATTGTGTGTTATTGTCGATTTGTCCTTTTAAGGTTGTTAGCAGTTGCTTAATATACTGTGATGAACCTATGTTGGGTGCATAGATATTTAAAATTGTTATATATTCTTCTTGGATTGTGACTTTCCTTGTCCCTTAAAATATTCATTTTAAAGTCTATTTTGTCTGATATGATTATCACTACTCCAGCTTTGTTTTGATTCCCACTTACATAGAATATTTTCTTCCATCCTCTCACTTTCAATTTGTATGTGTCCCTAGAAGTGAAATGGTCTCTTGAAGACAGCATATATATGGGTCTTGTTTTTGTATCCATTCAGCCAGTCTATGTCTTTTGGTTTGGGAATTTAGTCCATTAACATTTGAGGTAATTATTGATGTGTATGTTCTTGTTGCCATTTTATCAATTGCTTTGGATTTGCTTTTGTTGCTCTTTTTTCTTCCCTTCTTCTCTTGTTCTCTCCTCCTATGGTATGATGATTATCTTTAGTGTTGCATTTGAGTTGATTTTTCTTATTTGTTTGTGTATCAATTGTAGATGTTGGTTTGTAGTTATTCTGAAGTTTTGATAGAAGAGTCTATATACATATACGAGATTGTTTTAAGTTGTTGGTCTATTAATTTCAAATGCATCTCCAGTGTCCTGCATTTGTACCCATCTCTTCTCACGAATTCTGATTTTGGTGGCATAATTGTGCATGAATGATTTCCTACCTTTACTGTATATATGCCTTTACTGGTGAGCCTTATCATTTGTGGTATTTTTGTTTCTGGTTGTGGCCTTTTCTTTTCTGCCTAGAGAAGTTCCTTTAGTATTTGTTGTAAAACTGGTTTCGTGTTGCTGAATTCTCTTAGCTTTTGCTTATCTGTGAAGCTTTTGATTTCTCCTTCAAATCTGAATGAGCGCCTTTCTGGGTAAAGAAATCTTGGTTGGAGGTTTTTTCCTTTCATCATGTTAAGTATATCATGGAACTCCCTTCTGGCCTGCAGAGTTTCTGCTGAAAAATCTGCCAATAACCTTACTGGGGTTCCCTTGTATGTCATTTGTTTCTTTTCCCTAGCTGCTTTCAATATTTTCTCTTTGTCTTTAATTTTGGTCAGTTTGACTAATATGCATCTCAGAGTATTCCTCCTTGCATTTATTTTATATGGTACTTGTTGTGCTTCCTGGATTGGATTTGAGTGGTTCCTTTCCCATGTTAGGGAAGTTTTTGGCTATTATCTCTTGGGATATTTTTTTCTGACCCCTTCTCTCTCTCTTCTCCTTCTGGCACCCCTATAATATGGATGTTGGTGCATTTAATGTTGTCTCAGAGATCTCTGAGACTCTCTTCATTTGTTTTCAGTCTTTTTTCTCTTTTCTGTTCTGCATCCGTAATTTCCACTAATCTGTCCTCCACCTCACTTATTCATTCTTCTGCCTCCTGGATTCTGTTGTTGGCTGTTTGTAATGAATATTGTTATTTCAGTTATTGCATTTTGCATCTCTTCTTGCTTAAGTTTTATATCTTGTATTTCTTCGCTCAGTGTTATCCATCTTTGGCTCCAGTTAGCCAAATTATCCATCTTTGGCTCCAGTTTATTTCCAATGTCTTGCTGAGAATCTACTGATCACTTACCTGTTTTTCTGGGGTTTTTTCCTTCTCCCTTATCTGAGTTAGAGCTCTCTATCTTTTAATTTTTATAGGTTTTTGGTGTGGTGACCTTTTTGTAGACAATAGAGTTTTAGCATCTCTTACTTCTGGTGTCTGGCTGAAGTTGGTAGGGGGGCTTGCTGTAGGCTTCCTGATGGGAGGGAATGATGCCTGCCCACTGGTAGATGGAGCTGATTCCTATTTGTACTGCATTTGTACCTCTGGTGGGTGGGGCTTTGTCTCTGGGTGAGATTAGAGGCAGTTATGTGCCTGGGGGGTCTTTAGGCAGCCTGTTTACTGATGGGTGAGGCTGTGATCCCACCTGGATTGTTGTTTGCCCTGGGGCTTCTCAGCACTGATGGGTGGGGCCAGATTTTCCCAAAATGGCCACCTTCAGAGAGGTGAAGAAGAGGAAGATTTCCAAGAGGTATGCTTCCAATGTCCTTCCCTCATAACAAGCTACATTCACCCCTGTTTTCCCAGGAGGTCCTCCAAAAACTGCAGTCAGGTTTGACCCAGATTCTTATGGAGAATTTGCTTTGCTCTGGGACCCAGTGCATGTGAAAGTCTGTGTGCACCTTTTAAGAATGTGGTCACCATTTCCCCCAGTCCCGTGGAGCTTCTGCACACAAGCCCCACTGGTCTTCAATGCCAGATGCTCTGGGGCTCTTTCTCCCAGTGCCAGATCCCCACACGTGGGAGTTTGATGTGGGGCTCAGAACTCTCACTCCTGTAGGTGAGTCTGTGTGATACAGTTACTTTCCAGTCTGTGGGCTTCCCACCCAGGAGTTACGGGGTTGTTCATATCACATAATTGCCCCTCGTACCTCTTGATGTGTCCTCCTCTTTGTCTGTTGGAATAGGATATCTTTTAGAAAGTTTCCAGTCCATTTGGTTGAAGATTGCTCAGTATTTGGTTGCAAATTTTATTGTTTTTAGGAGAGCAGTTGAGCTCCAGTCCTTCTATTCTGCCATCTTAACCCCATCTTCCCCTAGACTGGCTGAGTTTGAATCTCAGCTCCACCACTCACTGGTTAACAAACAACTTTGGGAAAATCATTGAATCTCCTTCTATCTAAGTTGTCTCATATGTAAAATGTAGATAATAATAGTATATATTCTATTAATATTGTTGAAGGGAGTTACATGTGATAAATGAAACATGCTTAAGTGCTTAAACCAGTGTAAGTATAGGTATAGTAAGCATTCATAAATTTTACTGTAGCTAGCTATGGTTCCTAGTGGTCAATAATTTGTTTAATCAGAAAATAAATTTAATAAAGCATGATGAAGTTCCTAGAATCTCTGCAGTCAGAGAGTCAAGCATGGAAGCCACTACCAAGGAATAGTAAGCAACTGCAAAATGAGGTTACTCCATGGAAAACCCTTGGCTGTTATTACTCAGCACTGATAATGAGAAACACGGTTTACGCTGATGATATTGGATACTCATAGCTCACGCCAACAAGAGCATGGCCTGATGTCAGTAGCCAGATGCTAGCGCTGCTGTGCTTGTGACACTTTGCTTATTTTAAATTCAAAGTCTTATGAGAGTCTGGATATTAGTAACAAGAAAGATTGCGGGAATAGTTCTGGTTTCTTTTTAGCAGAGGCTATATTCAAAACGTGGCAAACTCTCCAAATACAAGAAGGGTGTTTCACAAATATTAGGCATTCAAAAATATCTGATAAATAGCCAGTATTTCACTTCTCTGGTTAGTGGAGGCAAAAACTTACCTAAACTTGCTAGGAAAATGTGCCTCAGACTTATTTGGTATAAATGGTTTCTTTTTATACAAATGTCTTGTGGATAAAGAATCAGTTCAAAGTCCCATCAGAAGTATTCTTCACATTCCCTTCTTCCATCCCAAAATGGTGTTTGGGCCCCAGGAAAACACATCACTCATGCAATTGGGCAAAAGAGTCCCTCAAGTGTCACACACACACCCATATTGATTTCCAGTGGAAGAAACCTGGTGCAGGTGTTTGATATCAAAGGAACCTGCCTGTGTCCCTCCTCCCAAGGTTCTAAACAGGAAATGGTATTAGCTTCCCTCTACTCTTAGCTTTTCTTCACATTTAATAGCATATGTCACATTTAGAACCATAGCCTAAACAGAGGCAATCAGGATATGTGGGTTTCATCACAAACTTCAGCCCTGGCCTAGCAACAGGAGTAGAAAGGTTTCCCCACCTCCCTTAATGTCTGACTTTCTTTATAACATATTCTGACTTCTCTTTATCCTTGGTAAATAGAAAATATCTATGATTTAGTCTGACAAACCAAATATTTAATACATTATTACATTAGTAGAAGCTAGAGGGCTTTAGGAAAAAAAATTATTTTTTTCTTAACAAAGCCTGACTTTCAAACCTTCAGTCTTGTAGTCAACTCATGTATTTTATTCTGGATGTCAGAAACTGAACATTGAATGCCTCTGACTAAATGAAATCTAGCTTCCATAGTTGCAGTCCTCACCAAGGCAAAGAGATGACATGACAGAACTGGAGGAGAGTCCTGCTCAGGAAGTGCAAAAGAGATAGAATATTCACCTCTTTTTTCAGAATATTGCATCACGCTACATGAAAGAGACTTGGCGTACTCACATTAAAGATTGAAAAACAAGTAGATAGGTGGAGGATAAAGTAAGAATAGAGAGAGCCGGTTGGTAGGTTAAATTGCCCAAGGCAGAGGGCATAGTCTCAAAGCAATAGTGAAGGGATATTTCTTAAAAGGAGAGAGAACCCTTCCATTGAAATAGAAAAGCAGCACAACTTATAATAATCAGTTATTGCTACACCACCCCTTTGCTGTCAAAATTTTCATAGTCTGTGATTTTTTTTGTAATAGCTATATGATTCTAACAGTGAGTGAATTACAATGTTAAGAAATCTGAAAGCTGTATAAAATCATTTGAAAGAAATGAGAATGGGAAGAATGGAGAGTTACAAAGTACAGTAGTTATTTAAGTGGAATGCTGCTGCTGTACAAAAATGTCCCATTTTTCTGTAATCCTTCCTTTAAAATTATTTAAATAATTTTCTTAGGAAATAATAACCCTGTCCATTTATAACACAAGCACAAGTGTTTTATTGTTTTTAGTCAAATGAGAACATTAACCAGATCCAAAGTCACAAAGTAGTATATTCTCCGTATCAGCTGGTTTGGGTTTTAACGAGGACACATGCCCTTTCTTGTATTTTCTTTCACTGTTTCCTTTTATTATGTTTCCTTTAATGCAATGCTTTTGTTCAACTTTAGAGACAGAATATGGCAACCAGATTTTAGGCTGTTAGCTTATTCAATAGGAAATATATATTCCTGTTTCAAACAGCACATCTGTCTGCTCTCAGGAATGTTAAATAATAACAATAGTGCAACAACCCAGCAGCTTAGGATAGGAAATGAAAACCACCATGAGTTCTGGAACAGTTGGAAGGATACTCTAGGCAGAATGTAATTAAGTAGTTGGAATTTGTGGTTTAGGCCACCAGGGTTAAAAATATGCCTTTTCTGAGCAGAGCGCCTTAGACTTTTTTGAAGATCAGAAATATTGGCTCATATAATAGGATGATCAGAGCATTCTTGCTCCAGGCATATCCATCATAAATATTGATTCTCTGTGCTTTACGGAGTTCTGTTCTCTCAGTTAAAGCCAGAGAGGAGAAGAGAGCATGTCTTCTTGAGAAAAGGGAGAAGAGAGTCCTCTTTGTTCCCAGTTAGGGCACATGTATTCCAGTTGCCTGGGCTGCCATCTTTCTATCTCATCTGCTCAAAGAAAAATAAATTCACCATATTGTACATAACTTCAGTGGGAAATTACAGAAGTGAAAATACAGCACAGAAATAACCTTGTTGGAGAATCATTTTTCTAATTCAACTTTATTGACTGCTTCCTCTATCCAGAGCCCAAACACCAAAAATACATAGTGGATCCAGACATGAAACTCTGCTCCTAGCATTAGGAAAGGTGAAAGTAAAATGCCCAAGGAAAAAAGTTAATACTGGTATTGTGGGGTGTTCTTATATGTGTAAGTTTAATAATGGCCCTGAAGTAGCCAGGTCTTAATCTCAGGAAACTGAATATTAGCTTACTTGGCTAATGAGATTTTACAGGGAAGATTAAAAATCTTGAGTTCTTGAAGTATCTGACAAAGAAAAGAATCCTTAGAATTACCCTTGCAAAAGGGGCATAAATAATTTGACTATAGACACAAGGTTAGAAGACTGTATGATGAAAGCCAGTTAGCAGAATCAGAAAGAGAAGAATCCACATTACTGGCATTGAAAAAAAAGAAGCGGTCATAATCCAAGAAATTCAGGGTCCAGGAGAAACTTAAAAAGGCAAGCAAACAGGTTTTTTTCTTTGCGAGATTCTGGAAGGAACATGGTGCCATTTACACCTTTATTTCAGCCCAGTGAAATCCGTTTAGGATTTCTGACCTTCCAGAAATGTAAGAAAATGAATTTGTGCTGGTTTAAGCTGCTCAGGTTGTAGTATTTTATTATAGCAATCATGGGAAACTGGTATACCATATGGTTGTGTTCACTAGCACAGTTAAATGTTGTCCCTGTTTATGCCATACAGTGTTTCAGAAAAGAGTAAGAACATTTATATGACAGTATTATTTAGTATAACAGAATATCTTAATCTAGAAAATGGTAATAGCATAATGTGTCAAAATTTTTTCCTGCCAGTTCATCCTAAATAAACAACAAAACATTTTAATGTAAATTCGAAAATAGAAAAATAATAGAAATGACCCTGAAAATTCTCTGAAGCACACATTTCACCTAGTAGAACATATGAGGATGTGTGTACAAAATTAAAATAATCTGTAAAGTTGAGAGATAATTTTTCTGTATCTTGTTAAATAAATGGAAAAGTTTCCTGGGAAACAATTCAGTTGTTAATGAGATAATTTAAAATGTCATTAAAACTCATTTGAAAAGTAAGAGCAACAAATTTAAACTCGACTTCAATTCATTTAGTCAGTAGAAAATAATCTCTTTTTTTTTGGCAATATACTGACAGGTAATCTATGTACTTGTCAGTTTTGCTCCTTTTTCCCTGCTCATTTGTTTTTCACTTATCTTCATCAATCATTTGTATTGGGATCAAATAAAACTTCCAGGTAAATAATGATAAATATGATACATTTCATTTTATAACTGATAAATTTCAACTACATATATTCACTTAAAATATTTCACTGGTCATATTCCCAAATATGATTTTCTGGCACTTTACTAAATTCATTTCAGTGTGAAAAGAGCTCATTTCATATCAACTGAATCACTAATACTTAGTGACTAAAATGTTATTGTATAAAATTTCTCTCCATTTATTTTATTCAAGACTTCCAGTGATTCTCACCTGAGTTACTATCAAAGTTGCCCAACTGGTTACTTTCTGCTGTGTTTTCTTTAATCATCAATTTACTATCTTATTTTCAAAGTAATCTCTCTACTCATAATATCATTCCCATGATTAGAAAGTTTAAATTGCTCTGTTTTGCTCTTAAAATCCACACTTTGATTTCTTCAGTGATCCACTGATTGTTTAGAAGCATATTGTTTAGTCTCCACATATTTGTTGTGTTGTTTGCAGTTTTTCTTGTTGTTGATTTCTAGTCTCATAGTGTTGTGGTTAGAAAAGATATTTGATATGATGTCAGATTTCTTGAATTTACTCAGTCTTGATTTGTGGTCCAGCATGTGATTTATCCTGGAGAGGGTCCCAAGTGCACTTGAGAAAAATGTAAATTCTACTGCTTTCAGATGGAATGTTATATAAATGTAAGTTATATCCATCTGACCTAATGTGTCATTTAAGGCCTGTATTTCCTTATTGAGTTTCTGTCTGGATGATCTTTCCATGGAAGTAAGCAGAGTGTTAAAGTCTCCTGCAGAAAACCATTGGCCAATATCTTTGATGAACGTAGACACAAAAATTCTCAACAAAATTTTAGCCATCCGAATCCAACAACATATAGAAAAGATCATACACCACAACCAAGTGGGATTTATCACAGGTGCACAAGGATGGTTCAACATATGCAAATTAACATACACCACATTATCATACACCACATTAACAAAAGAAAAGTCAAAAACCACATGATCATCTCAATAGATGCAGAAAAAGCATCTGACAAAGTCTAACATCATCCATGATCGAAACTCTCACCAAAGTGGGTAGAGAGGGAACAAACCTTAACATAATAATAAAAGCCATTTATGACAAACCCACAGCAAACATAATACTCAGTGGAGAAAAGCTGAAAGTCTTCCCACTAAAATCTGGAACAAGACAAGGATGCCCACTCTCACCACTTCTATTCAACACAGTATTGGAAGTCCTAGCCACAGCAATCAGACAAACAAAAGAAATAAAAGGTATCCAAATTGGAAGAGAAGAGGTAGAATTATCACTGTATGTGAATTACATGATACTATATATAGAAAACCCTAAGGACTCAACCCAAAAACTACTCAAACTGATCAACAAATTCAGCAAAGTAGCAGGATATAAGATTAACATCCAAAAATCAGTTGCATTTCTGTATACTAACAATGGCATATTAGAAAAGGAATACAAAAATACAATACCTTTTAAAATCACACCCCCCAAAAAATCAAATACTTTGGAATAAACCTGACCAAGGAGCAGAAAGAGTTATATGCTGAGAGCTATAAAACATTAATCAAGGAAATTAAAGAGGATTCAAAGAAATGGAAAGGTATTCCATGTTCATGGATTGGAAAAATGAATATTGCAAAAATGGCCATACTACCCAAAGCAATCTACAGATTCAATGCAATCCCTATCAAATCACCCATGACATTTTTCACAGAACTAGAACAAACAATCCAAAAATTTATATGGAATCACAAAAGACCCAGAATTGCCAAAGCAATCCTGAGGAACAAAAACCAAGCAGGAGGCATAACTCTCCCAGACTTCAGGTACTATTACAAAGCCACAGTCATCAAGACAGTGTGGTACTGGTACCAAAACAAACAGACAGACCAATGGAACAGAATAGAGAACCCAGAAATAAACCCAGACACCTTTGATCAATTAATCTTTGACAAGGGAGGCAAGAACATAAAATGGGAAAAAGAAAGTCTATTCAGTAAGCATTGCTGGGAAACCTGGACAGCTGCATGTAAATCAATGAAACTGGAACACACCCTCACACCATGCCCGAAAAAAACTCAAAATGGCTTAAAGACTTAAATATAAGACAAGATACCATCAAACTCCTAGAAGAGAACATAGGCAAAACACTCTCTGACATCAACATCATGAATATTTTCTCAGGTCAGTCTCCCAAAGCAAGAGAAATAAGAACAAAAATAAACCAATGGGACCTAATCATACTGACAAGCTTTTGCACAGCAAAGGAAACTGAAAAGAAAACAAAAAGACAACTTACAGAATGGGAGAAAATCGTTGCAAACAATGCAACTGACAAGACCTTAATCTCTAAAATATATAAACAACTTATACAACTTAACAGCAAAAAAGCCAACAACCCAATGGAAAAATAGGCAAAAGACATGAATAGACATTGCTCCAAAGAAGATATGCAGATGGCCAAAAGCACATGAAAATATGCTCCACATCACTGATTATTAGGTAAATGCAAATCAAAACTACCATGAGATGAGGTACTACCTCTCACCGGTCAGAATGGCCATCATTAATAAGTCCACAAATAACAAGTGCTGGAGAGAGTGTGGAGAAAAGGGAACCCTCCTGCACAGTTGGTGGGAATGTCAATTGGTACAACCACTATGGTAAACAGTATGGAGGTATCTTAGAAAACTACACATAGAACTACCATATGACCCAGCGATCTCACTCTTGCGCATATATTCGGACAAAACTGTCCTTGAAAATGACACATGCATCCACATGTTCATTGCAGCACTAGTCACAATAGCCAAGACATGGAATCAACCTAAATGTCCATCGACAGATGAATGGATTAGGAAGATGGGGCATGTATACACAATGGAATACTACTCAGACATTAAAAAACACAACAATGCCATTTGCAGCAACATGGATGGGACTAGAGACTCTCATCCTGAGTGAAGTAAGTCAGAAAGAGAAAGACAAATACCATATGGTATCACCTGTATCTGGAATCTAATATATGGCACATATGAACCTTCCCACAGAAAAGAAAATCATGGACATTGAGAACAAACTTGTGGTTGCCAAGGGGGAGGGGGGAGGGGGATGGACTGGGAGTTTGCGGTTAATAGATGCAGACTATTGCCTTTGGAATGGATACGCAATGAGATCTTGCTCTATAGCACTGGGAACTATATCTAGTCACTTATGATGGAGCATGATAATGTGAGAAAAAAGAATGTATATATGTATGTGACTGGGTCACCTTGCTTTTCAGTAGTAAATTGACAGAACACTGTAAACCAATTATAATGGAAAAAATAAAAATCATTTAAAAATAAAATAAAATAAAATAAAGTAAAATAAAATATTAAAGTTAAGAATCTGAGAAATACTTAAATGATACCCTAAAAATTTCCCTTCCCTTCCAGTGAAAAATGTAATGGTTTTATGTTGCTGTAACATGTCCTATTTTCTTAAGTCTTAGCAAAGACTTTCTTATTTCCAAATTCTTTAGTGCTCTGAGTTTTAATGACATTATCATTTTGTATCTGTGATATGATCACTAACCTTAGGTAGCTCACAGAAACTGTTATTCACTTCTTGCTTCATAACACTCTGGGTACAATATGTACCAACAATTTTTTTCTCTGTTTTCCTTCCTGAAGCTGATCTGATATTAAAGTGTTGGCTTTAATATGTTTCCACTTCAGTCTAAAATAGATAATTTAAGAAATCCAGAAAGCAGAGGCTGCCAAAGCTCACTGTTTCCTCAAACCAGATTGCTATTTTACTTCTTTCATTGTGAGAAAACCCAGGCCTACAGAACTTGCCCCACCTCTTCCTCAGAGTAAATAGCTGTCTCTGATCCAGTGACTTCACGGAGGAAGTGCTCCATGTTAAAGGCATCATTCAATTTCACTTATTTTATTGTTTTTTTTTTAATTTTATTGCTTTCACATCTGGATGGCACAGCTTTCATGTGGTATTAAAAATATGCTTTCAAAAATGTGTCCCAGAAGAACATCCTGTTTGTCTTTTGATTTAAATTTCTGTTTAGTAAACCTTTGTGCTTTGGATGTAGTGAGGAGTATTTAAAGCCAAACTCCCTAACCACTTCCTCAGAAATAATAACTTCCCTGTGCATTCCTCCCTTACTCACTTTCCCTCTGCTAAATTAATACTATCAGACACATTTTCAGGAATATTAAAGAGCATTACCCCTTCTTTCAATGATAAAAAAATCTGTGTTTAAAACATTATAGTTCTGAAAGCTCTTTCCACAAAATGTTTGTTTTACATGCTATACCATTAGGAAACATGAAAATATTCCCATCAGGGACTGGTAGAAAACAAAAACAATTTTTGAATTATGAGATACTTGCTTTTGAGAAACATAAGTGCTTTTTCAAAAATAGTTTAGTAACTGTATTTTTCTGTTCAGAATTAGAAAAGAAATATGGTTAAACTATTTTTTCAGCCTTTTCTTCAAATTGGTCATAGAAATCTTACCACTGATTAATAGATTTACTTGACATATTGCATACAATTATTTTTTAAAATAACTATTGTTTAAGCCAATTTTTTGAAGCAAAGAAATTTGGTTGTTCTTGGCTTTGCTTACTTGGGGGTATGTTCTCCCCAAATCCACACATATAATTTCCTTTGCCATTAAAAGGGGTTATGAACACACATCTGAAGGAGAATTGACCACTATATTTTTGATGTTCTAAAGGCAACTAAAGCATGAACCTCTTGCTTCCTTTCTGATCCCAGCCCTTTTCAGTGAGAACAATGCTTACTCAAGATTTCCTAGGGGGATTTTGTGGTTTGAGGTTTTAATAATTTAGGCTAAAATTCAAATAGGAACCACAGCTGCTTGGATAAGATTCTTAGACCTCTTTATTTGAACTGCAGAAAACTTACCAGAATTTTTAAATATTATGAGCAATATCTGATATGTAAGAATGACATACAGTAGCTTTGTTTCAGATTTAAGAATATCTATATGCCTGCAAATAGTATAAAGATAAAATATGTATTTTCCTTAACCGCTTGCGAATGTATGTTTTAAAGGATTTGGCTTTTAAAAAAGTAACAAACATTACTGTTTTAAATCAATAAAATGAACCTATTGAGAATATATATTTCTCTTTGAAATTCTCACCTTGTTCATGCATTATTTTTTGACCTTGGTGAGGATATTTATGATTGTTAGTTTGAACTCTCTATCAGGTAAATCACCTCCATTTCATTAAGATCTGTTTCTTAAGATTCATCTTGCTCTTCGTTTGGAACACATTCCTCTATTTTTTCATTTTCCTTGACTCTCCCTTTAGATGAAACAGTCTTGACAGAGTGGTCTCATGCAGCAGATAAACCATGTTGAGCAGCCTGGCTTGAGCTCCTAGCTGCCACTCAAACTTTTAGTACTGTTCAAGACTCCTTCTCTGTTCTCCAGGTTGTTGAGGGTGTTGCCAATACCTCTCAATGTTCCAAGGTGGAGGATCACAATCAGTACCTAGCTGTAGGCTGATTAGAAGCTAGACTCTAAGGCACAGCTGGAAATATATGTGGGTAAGCCTCCTCCAGGTGGAAACTGAGAGATAGGCATTTTTACCTGCTTCCTTATCCTGGGTTCAGGTGCACAGCTGCTAGAGATTGTTACCATGCCCTCTGGTAACTGCATCTTTGCTGCAGTCCTGTAGGACATGTGAATGCAAAACCATTTGGCTAGCAATTACCTCTAGCAATTCAGAGACCCATCTTTTGGGTGGCTGTTGCAAAACCTGGGGCAACAGGTGTGTGTACAAGCTCCTTCCAGGGGGCTACTGGTCACTTGGAAGTTGATTGGAAGGAGAAAGCAAGAGTAGTGTCTTCTAGCTTCCCTGGTCTCTGGGAAGGATTCCAGTTAGCTCCAAGGGCCTGCTAAATTAGCAGCTTGACCCTCAGGTAGCTTTTATAGAAAATATGCAAATAAACTCTTTCAGGGAAAGACAGGAGGTAGGTGACTTTGCCTGCTCCCTCTAGCTTGAGCCATTGGGGAATGGCCATGGCAAGTACTTCCACCTCTTAAGAATCACTTCTTTATTTAAAATAGTCTTGTATCTCAGAGATGTAAGCATCAATAGCTTTCAGAGCTAGGTGTTTTGGGAATCCCTTCCTCCAGTGGGAGTCTTAAAAACTGGGGCACTATACCTGGGGTCCAAACTCTTCCATCCTCAGGGAGAAGCTCAGAGTTTGAGGGTTCTCTCCTAACTGTATGGTACTATGCAGCAGTGAGGTTTATGCCAAGAGTGTATCTGGCCTTTCCTACCTGTTTAGATGTGTGTATTTTCTCATTCATCCAGTGTATTAGGAATAACTCAGTTTCTAGGTCTCTCTCAGAGAAGACTGCTCATGTGCAGCTGCACATCCAGTTCATTTGTGGGGGGAGGAGAGCTCAGGACCCTCCTATATCACCATCTTTATTCCATCTACCATTCTACCATTGCATTTCTTTCTTCTGCTTCTGCTCAGGCAAAGCATTCTTGAGAAAATTTTAAAAATTACATCTTTGGGACTACTGAAGTAGAATATATTTATTTCCTAGAATAACAAGCTTTATCTTCACTCTATTTTCTTCCATGTCTTAAGTGTTTTATTTAATTTTTTTGTACATTTTTAAAAATTATTATTAAAGTAGAGTTGATTTACAGTGTTTCATCAAGTTGTGTTGTACAACAAAGTAACCCAATCACACACATTTCCCTGTGCTGCACAGTAGGATCTCATTGGCCATCCATTCTAAACATAACAGTTTGCATCACCCATTTGGTGATACTTTTTTTAAAATTGACTTTTGTATATTTCTAAAGTAGCATTGAGTTTAAAATGTAAAATCTACTGAAAAGTCTGTTCATAAAGATCTAAAAATATCAAAATATAATAAATACCAGCCTTTAAGTTTATTTAAATGAGGTCCCAATATTCACATAAAAGGCAGAAATTTAACAGTTTATTACAGATTTATAATGTTACTTAAGTGTTTATTTAACCAATAAATGACTACATAGTAAAGGACTTGCACGGAGAGAATATAATGGAAAAGAACATCTCTAAGTTATCAAGCACTCAACTTAGGTAAAGAACCTATACCCAAGGCAAGAAACTTTTTGAGCTGGAAGACTTTAGATAGCTTTGAGGCTCCTTGGGAAGAATACCAGACTTGAAGCCCTCTTCTCTGGCTGGGCATCAGACCCATGTGCCCTTGTGTATGTTCAGCGTTTCTCCTCTAGCCCAGCAGTTTTCAAAGTTCACTACGGAATCCCATGAATTTAGAGTTATATAATGGCCTTCCACAAGGAGAGAGGTGCTTCCTCTTGGTGGAAAGTGAGCTCTGAACATATCCTTCAACATCTGCCAGATCTGTTCAATATCTTATCTGCTTTAGATTGATATTCTGGTTAAGATTTAGTTTAAAATTAATTTTTGAAACTTAAAAAAGGAAAAAAAATTAGTCCCTGTATTGTATAGGAAATTTAAAAGAGCCTCATTTTATTAAGCATTTCTCATGAATTCTAATTTTTTGAGTGTGAAAGGTTAATACACGGCTTGTGCTGTACTGGGCCAAGGCAAAGTCCATGATGTCGAGAGTACAAAAGCTGTTTTCCAACATTTCTGAATTAGGTATTGACACTAAACTGAGGGCAAGTATGTGTTCCAAGAAAAGTTGGTTGATAACAAGTACAAATGATAATGGCTTCTTGAAAAGAAATCAACTAAAATATTAGAAGATTTGTTGTCCTGGGAGCTACAGATAAAAATCAAGGAGTTCCCGTTGTGGCGCAGTGGTTAACGAATCCGACTAGGAACCATGAGGTTGCGGGTTCGGTCCCTGCCCTTGCTCAGTGGGTTATCGATCCGGCGTTGCTGTGAGCTGTGGTGTAGGTCACAGACGCGGCTCGGATCCCAAGTTGCTGTGGCTGTGGCGTAGGCCGGTGGCTACAGCTCCGATTCGACCCCTAGCCTGGGAACCTCCATATGCCGCGGGAGCTGCCCAAAGAAATAGCAAAAAGACAAAGAAAAATAAAAATTAAAAAAATAAAAATCAAAGTATTTCTGTGACTTTGGTCACACATAGGCCCTCCGGAATTTTAGTCTTTGTGCTGCTTCGTTATCAATGTTTACTTACATTCAAGGTCAAGGTGAGCCATTTGTTGAGAATTCAGTAAAACACTTTTTCTAAAAAAATATGATCAGTTAATCAATTGTTTCAAGATCTAGGCCTGATTCCTGAAGAGAAGCAGGAATCTGTGCTCCCTCTGAAACAAGCTTCTTAGAATGACAGGCAGTGATAATACCATTCTCACCATTTCCAGTCTGTGAAACCAGAGACAAATGAGAAACAGCAACTTCCAGGAACTGGTCATTTCTGAGGGATGACTTTGGGAACTGCAAAAACTCTTGGCAGGGATACTCCATTCAAATTCGTGTACTAAAAGACTTGACCAAACTTTAACATGGCTTCTAGGAGCCTAAGGCCAACCTCCTGGGAAGACTCAGCCTCCCTTTGAGTTTCTGTTTGAAAAAACTCAGAGCTGTCAAAGAATTTACTGTTCTAGCCAGTACTTGACCACAGAATCCTGACCTCCCTTTCGTGGAACACATTTACTAAAAAAAGCCTTACAATTTTTAATTCTTCCTCTGTCCTTTTGAGAGGTATACGTACTTCCTATAACTCAGAAGTACCATTCTCAAATTCCTGAAAGCCATTATTTTGAAATGCAATCATTACGAAGGATAGGGCTTAGTCTCTGAGAGGTACAGAATCATAACTTCCATAACTACCAGCTAGCTAATATAGTTGGCTTAATCAAATTTATACCGACAAACCCCTAGTAATTGTTCACTTTCCTGACCTGTTTGAGCCCTTACTCACTCCTTCTATCTATTCATTTATTTTCCCTTTAAAATACTCAGCTACTTCTGTGCAAATTGGAATGGAACTCGGGTTTTTCCCTTTCAGTGGTTACTGAATAAACCAGAATTCACTATTTTAACTTTTAACAGTTTTAAACTAGGAAATAGTGAGTGGCTCCTGAGAGTGGCATGGTGAATACTCCGTGAGGAAACTAAAACTTAGCATGGAGAGCACTTGATTCTCAGAAGCTTGCAAGGAGTGCTGGGGATAGCTCAGCAAGTGGTGGAGGAGGTGGGCCACATGTGATAAGAATCCAAAGAATGTATAACCTGATTCAAAGACCAGACACACAGAATTAGAATTCCAAACTATAAAAAAATAGAGGTCTGGTGGAAGGTGAGTTAATAACAAAGAATAATTCATTACTTCCTATCTACAAGAACTGATTACTTTGATAACTGTTGAGACAGTTTAGCCATATTTTGCCTGCTTGGACAAGAGCTTCAGGCCCCAGAAGGAACTGGACCTTAATCTCTAAGTAGCTCCAAAAGCACCAACTCTGGAAATTCTCTGTGAAGTACCCTATGTGAATCAAGGAACAGAATCTACCATTCAGTCAACATGAAGAATGCTATAACTGCATGGAAACCTCTAAAAAAAATCATGGATAAAGTTTAATGAGACAGTAAGAAAGAACAGGATTTTAAGCTATCTGAATCAGTGATATCTATTGAGAAAAAAAATGTTTCTCTCAGATATTATGTCCCATGTCCCGTAGGTTAGACTTGTTAATTCTCCTTTAATTTTAGGCAAAAATGAGTTACACTGTTTAAAAGTTTTTTTCCAGGAGTTCACATCCAATATTGTATTTGTTGTTGTATTATATTGCTGTTTCAGCATGGATTAGAAGAAATGTAATATGGGTATGTGAAACACGTACAAAATTTCTTGGAAGGATATATACTGCTGTTAGGATTTTACTGGATTGGTGCTGAATATGTAATTATAGTTATTGCAATGGCTTAGAAAAGGGGGATGCAGTCACAAATTTTGTAGCAATAGCTAAGCTCTTCAAAGTGGCAAACTTTTGTGATTTAATTTCAGAACCATTTAACAAGACTATGTAAAAATGTAAAGTAAAATGATGACCAGGTGCCAGAAGTAAGTGAAAGTACTATATTTCATTTTTATATATAATAAAAAATAATTAAATTATATTATTCAAACTAAATATATATTATATTCAAATTTAACACCTGTAAATACATAAATATATATATTTTATTATATATTATATGTGTACCTATGTATATTTATGTGTATATATATACATGTATATATATACACACACACACATGCAAATTGTAACTGAATGGTGCAAAATGGAAAATAATTAGTCTTACTTTGCCAAATTTATCATGTGAACAGGAATATTTCTAACTATAAATATACATTTTAAGACTGAATGGGAAAACAGTTCTGAGCTAGGACCCCGAAACTTACAAGAATGCTCAGATAGAGGGTGGAGATGACCAACACCGTAATTTAGGAAAATCCAAGATTAAGTCATTAATGATCTCAATTGCATCTTCTTTTAGCTTTCAGTATTTCCTCTTTCTTGAAACTCACCTCTTCCCTGTTCACTATGTGACAGTGTTTGGTTCTTCTCCTTTCCAATCACTGTACCCTTTTGTTTTAATGACTCCCCCGCTTTTCTTTTGCCACTTTCAAAGGGGGGTGTTCCCTGAGATTCTATTTTCAGTTTTCTTCTTCCACTACAGGCTTTTCTTTGACTACTTTATTTATTCATTACATTAAACCCATTAAAGTAAATGCATTCCAAGCTCTGGCACTGTTCTTAACAAACCGTGTGTGTCACTAGATGGGAGCAATTGTTATTCTCTCTCTGATATTTCTTCTGCTACTTCTATCATTACCACAACAGCTATTGTCAAATAGTCTAATTATCTCTTAAATGTCTCAGACAAAAGAAGGCAAAACTATGTAATATTAGTATATGTGATGTATAGGTGAGTCCGTCATTATTACCATTTACTGATAACTAAGATGTTCTCAAAATGCCTGACTGAAGTATCTTATTTTTGTAAATAAGGAAACAAAGGCCCAAGAAGATAAGCAATCTGTAGAAAAGCTCATAGTTATTAATTTTCAAGGTCAATATTAGATCTCACTCTTATCTCAAAAATCCAAAATATGTCCAAACTATCAAAAATAGAGTAAAACCTATATTCTCTTCATTGTACTATATGTTAGGGACTGATTCTTAACTGCCCCCCAATTTTATGTTAGGAAGATTTCAATGAGAATATGAAAGGACATATTATATCTATGTATCATTTTTCTAAATCAGTAATAAACCTGTTTTCCTAGATTCTGGACATGAATAGGGGAAATATTTTTTAGAAAGTATCTTGAAATGGGATATTTAATGAGTACCATTACTAGGATATTGATTTTTAAAAGAGCTGATCGCTTTTCAGACTAAATTCTGGTTGATTTATACATGCTATTTTATCTAATGTGGGATTTTCATGACTGTTTGAATGAAGGTCTAAAGGGCTATACTGAGGAAGTGAAATACATAATGTGATTGGTTCTTGAAAATTCCTTTCTACCTTCCATCTAGTTGGCCTCTGACTTTGATTTCTTCAGCTCTTCCAGTGATACTGTAAAAATCCCATTCCCTGGATTAAACCCCTTGTTTATTGAAATTACTGTGTTATTTTCTCTTTCATACAACTGGACTGATAAAGGGAGGAAGCATCAATTTTGTTAGTAAAAGGTAAGTCAAGCTGAAACCTAAACCCAAACTCTAATGTTAGGTTGAATATCAAGCTTAAACTTGTGCTAAGTATGTTTTCATAACTTTTAATCTGTTTTCCCCAAGCCTTCTCAACCTAACCAAAAGCAAATAGATTTCTTGAAATAGAGAATAAATGTACACAATCCTCGGCATACCAATGGTTTGAGAAAATGAGGAGAAAAAAAGGAAGGAGTAGTAAGATCAACAATGTACATAAGCTAGTAACTCAAAAAATTTTCATTTTGTCATATTCGGAAATAAATTTCATTCAGGACAAACGTACATTTTGGAAGAGAATTAATCAAAATATATTACAACCTGCACTCTTCTCTTTCCTGGCTTGTATTTTGTGACAGTCAAGAAAACTATCAGAAATCTAATATGCACATTTTGTTTGTACAAAACTATAGTCTCTTTTTACTGGAAATATTTTGGGTATAATTTTGACTACTGTATTTCAGGAGACCCATGGTAGTGATATAATTTGTCTATAAGGGCAAACAGATTGGATGAATGGAGTTTATATAAACAGATTAAAAGAGTAAAAACTTCTAGAAAGATGAAGAGTGAATAACACATAATAGAAAATCACAAATTAACATGGTTTCTTAATAAGTTTAGCTACTGTTATTCTTTAGAAAGTAATAAGGAGCTACCACTAAACTCTTCTCAAAACTGAAATAAATACCAGGAGAAGAGGGTGATGCGAAAGTCAGTTAAACTGTGAAAAAAAATTAAATGTTAGAAGCCTTTGTAGACTATTAATCTCAACAAATACAATATATGTTTTGTCAAGTTTTCTCTCCACATGAACTTCGTATTTTGTCTTTTTACACAGGTTTGTGAACAAAAAATATTCCAATAAAAGTAAATGTGCATGTGATTTTTAAAAGAATAGATATTTATATTTTCCACATATTGAATTGATTTTCAAACTTCAAAATTTTAAAGTGCTTTTGGAGTAAAACACATCCTGAGTATTGCCCTTCTAGTCCAGTTTCTTAAATGCAGTTCTGCTAACGGTATTCATACATGTCTACTCACCTTCTTAGAAGCAGCTTGCTTTAAGATTGAAAAAATGACCAAGAGTGGTCAAAATCTAAATCTGTGAATGATCCAGTTATTAAATTTCAATGTTTCAAAATCAAGTGATAGAAAATGGCTGAGGAACTAAGGAGGGCAGCTGAGATGCTACAGTAAGCTCCATTTCAAACTTTCCATTAGTGGAAAATAAATATACCATACTTCTACTGGTTTAAAAAAGAAGATCAAAATGACATTTAATGACATTCTTGAGGCTATTTTCAACTGCATGGAATTCCTTGGAAAATAAATTTCAATTGCTTTTGTTGCACATATCTTTCTTTTTGCAATTAAATATGAATTCAAAATTTTAAAATCCAGATGGGCAGCACATGACAAATAGGGGTAACCTCAGACAATGAAACAGAATGTATTTGTTTCTACCCCTTTAAAAAAAATTATTGTTATTTCCCCAGTATAATTTTTTTTTCTACTGCACAGAATGGTGACCCAGTTATACTTACATGTATACATTCTTTTTCTCCCATTATCATGCTCCATCATAAGTGACTAGACATTGTTCTCAGTGCCACACAGCAGGATCTCAGCGCCAATCCATTCCAAAAGCAATAGTTTGCATCTATTAACCCCAAACTCCCAATCTAGGAGCTTGGCAACCAAAAGTCTATTCTCCAAGTCCATGATTTTCTTTTCTGTGGAAAGGTTCATTTGTGCCATATATTAGATTCCAGATATAAGTGGTATCATATAGTATTTGATATCACTTCCCCTCCCACTAGGCAACCAAAAGTCTATTCTCCAAGTCCATGATTTTCCTTTCTGTGGTAAGGTTCATTTGTGCCATATTCCAGATATAAGCGATATCATATAGTATTTGTCTTTCTCTTTCTGACTTACTTCACTCAGTATGACAGTCTCTAGTTCCATCCATATTGCTGCAAATGGCATTATTTTTTCTTTTATGGCTAAGTAGTATTCCACTGTATATATATACTGCATCTTCCTACTCAACAGCAAAAAAAGCCAACAATCCAATTGAAAAGTGGGCAAAAGACCTGAACAGACATTTTTACAAGGAAGATATACAGATGGAGAACAAGCACATTGAAAATGCTCAACATCCCTGATTATTAGAGAAATACAAATCCCAACTACCATGAGATACCACCTCACACCTGTCAGAATGGCCATCATTAGCAGGTCCACAAATAACAAATGCTGGAGGGGGGTGTGTAGAAAAGGGAACCCTCCTACACTGTTCGCAGGAATGGAAGCTGGTACAACCACTGTGGAGAACAGTATGGAGGTACCTTAGAAAACTATACATAGAACTACCCTATGACTCAGCAACCCCACTCTTGGGCATATATCTGGACAAAACTTTCCTTAAAAAAGACTCATGCACCCGCATGTTCACTGCAGCACTAGCCACAATAGCCAAGACATGGAAAAAACCCAAATGTCCATCAACAGATGATTGTTTCTACCCTTTTTAATGCGTTACTTCTTCCAAGTAATGAGAGGAAATGAATAGTTTTTTAAAGGAATATAATGCCAATAAATCAAAAAATTAAATGGGGGATAAATTCCCATTAAAATTATGATTATGTTCATCAATATTATATCATCAGTGATATTTAAAGAGAATTCTAGAACTGGATAGATTCAATATCCAGCTTAAATGATAGTCAAGTTTTAATTAACCATTCTGATTACAGAAATTACATGAATAAATATATCTAACTGAAAATTCTTAGGCTTAATTTAATTTTTCATTACTGTCTCCAAGATTTAACAAGAGCTTCTAATGTAAAATCATGTGGAAGCAGTGAATTCAAGTAGGGTCCAGCAGGAATATAGAGGGTAAGTAATGGATTCAGAGGAGCTATTAGCTTGAAAATAAGTTCTAAAAATACAAGTAAAAAGAAGGTATCTGTTTTGTGACCAAATCCATTTGACATTATAGTATTGCTATAATGTTGTGAGAGTTTCTTCTCTGTATACCTATATTTTTGTAAATAAGTGATATTTTATTACAGACAATAGCCTTATTTACAAATTTTAGACCATTTAGGGCAAACATTCAATAACCACTAAATTTCAATATGCAAAATTCAAATGTACAAGATAAAAAACTTATTTTTAGATGATATGGTTATTACAGCACTACCTTTATAATTCCTTATCCAGAGTTCAAAAATGTGGACAAGCCCTAAAAATGTAGCAAAAGCATTTCATCCCATTGTTATCAATAATGTAGTTGACGCATAAATGTTTCCCTGAGAATCATAGAGTACTCTTTGGAAAGAAGAGGCAAGGACTGGTCATTTGGTTTCCCTTTGGAAATGTGAGCTTTTTGGGAGTTCAGAAATAGCCACAACACAAGCAGAGCATAATGAGATACAGCTCTGGCTGGGGAAAATATGTCTTACTTCAGAAAAGGACCTCCAATTCCTGGTGGATATTCCATTTCCATCATCTATATGTATGTCACTTACAGCAATCACACTTTTAATTTCCAAGAGTTCTTTGCTGATCTCTTTAAAGTTTTCTATTCAGTTTATCTGTTGGTATGTCACAGATAAAATATCTTTTCTTATACAGTTGATAATGTTAATTGCAGATTTACAGAAGTATTTTTTGTACTCCTATAAATTTTCTTTTTTTCTCTTTTGGCTATTTGTTTATTTTGGCCTCTATTTTATGTTGCAGGCTTTTCTCAAATGATACTTTGTTCTTCATTGATATTAAACAAGGAGCTCTGGAAAGGGATTGAACACTGTGAGTCTGGATGGGCTTGTGAAAGGCAATCTTTTATTAGACAAGTAAACTGATTTTTCTTCCTTGGGAGATTTTCATATGTCAATGTCTAGATATCATTTTTCTGAAACCCTGATGTTTCTCCATAGTAGAATCATCTCTTCTTCTGCCTGAAGTTATTTTCCTCATCAGTTTACACTGTAAGAGAAGGGTTGAGGGAGGTGGATGGAAGTCCTAATGTCAATTTTAAAGACCATATTATAATTTCCCACTTGTTATTATGGCATTTTATCACCATTCTTCTCTGTGCCTCCTGTCCCTAAATTTGGAAGGTCCTGGTTCAATTTCTATAAATAATGGATTCATGATCTCCCGAGGCCATGGCTAGGGGAGAGGTGAAGGGTATGTGCATGCCTTGGGGTGGGGAATGCCAAGAGAGAATGATAATCTAGCTCTACACACTGGGAAATGTGATGGATGTGCTTCTATGTTTGTGTGTGTGTGGTTTCTTTTGAGGGGGGAGGTGGCGGAGGCAAAAGATCCATAGGTGAATTTTTGAAGCTATCCCTTCATTCTTAAGTCTGCACCTTATCTTGTGTCCTTTGGCAATTTCTTACCTCATAGTAGGAGAAAATGATCTCCTTTGTGATATTCCCCTCTGCAGGCACTTAGTTTGCAACTTATCCTCTGATATCATAATTACCCTTCCATGTGCTTTTCATCTTTCAAAAAGTAGTTAAGTAATTGAAAGTGCTAGTCCATAGTTGGCCCTTCTCCTGATTTCTTCTGCCTGTCTCCTCCCTTGCTTTCTCATTTACTCTCTCATTCTTTCTTCCTCCCCTTCTCCCTCCTCTTTACCCCTCCATTTTGCACTCCTTCCCTCTCTCTCTGCTGACTTAGAAGGATCTGAGAGGGGAATGTGATATATGCACAGTTGCCTTGATGTTTAATCACTCAGACTGAGGATTCCACTATATTCCCTGCTCTAACAGAAGAACCGGCTTCAGACTAGGCAGCTCTGAGTCTAGAGGTTAAAAGCCTGATTAATTACAGTATAGCAGCGTGAATGCAGTAGGAGACAACATTTCCACTCAACTGCCTGATTAAACACTGCATTTTTATTAAAGAAAAGAATCATAATTTTTCTCTGTTTGAGTCATATCATTGATGTAACTGTGGGTTTTCCACTTTTTTGGCAGTACATTTTCTGGTCTCTATGATTTAGTTGATTTTAGCTTCTATTTTAAATCTATTGGTATTTATTATGTCAAAGAAACATAGAGGTAGACATAGCCTTCCTGCAACTCCCTTCCAGACGTTTCTCTGTTTTACATTGTTGACTTATCATTCTGCTATGTCCTATTTATTGCTGCAAGTACAAATACTGCATTCCTTGGGTATGTTTTTTAAGATGTTTCATTATGCAACCCTGACTAATCAACACCATTTTCTGTCACTCTTAAGACCTCTTTATCCGACTGGGTGAATCTTCTGTATATCCACCAAAATCAAAGTTCTCCTATTCCACACCATGGTGGTATCGTGACCATTTTTCTCCAGAACTCCTGTTCTCCAACTGATGCCTCTGCCCGGCACCCCACTCATGACTACTGCTGCCTTCCCTGGAACATTCACTTACTACTGTCCATCTTCTAAAACCTTAGCTCACCCTCAAACTTCAACTCAAATTCCAACTTTCTTATATAAGTTAAGCACTACCTGTTTTTTGTCTTGTTTAGTTAATTGTTTTTTCCAAAGTCATTCCTATCTCCCTGAAATGGATTTTACACTCTGAGAACAGGGGTTATTTTTTACTTCTTTCCAAGCCTCATAACACAGATTCTCTTTCTGAGTAAGTACCAATTGATTGACTAGCATCAAAAGGTTGTCTCTATCACCTTTCAGGTTAGTGGTTTCATAAGTCAGTTTTGTTTCCTGATGACATATTATGCAAACTAGATTCTGAGAATTGGGATATTTAAATGTTTTCTTTAGCTGGACCGACTGGATAAGGGAGAATGTTTTGTTTTCTGCTTACGATATATCATAGTGCTACATTTTGGAGTATAACTAAAAATTAGTTGGTTTTACTGTTGCTTATTTCAATGTTTAAGTTTGTTTTTAAATTAGGATAAATTATCTACTGATATTCATCTACCCATTTTTGAATCCTCATTTCCATAAAATTCCTCAAATTCTCTTTTCATTTCTCTCCCAAGCATCAAGTTTTAAAATGTATTTTTGATATATTTGTGGAGATTATATTTTTAAATTTGTTTTGTTTAGTGTTGTTTTGTTTTTCCATTTGGTATATTTAATAAAAACCATAAAGTAATTTTCTTAAAAGTTTCTTCTTTATTCTGTATTTAGTTAGACTAAGTGCCAAGCTATGTTTGGCAAATTTGAGATAGTAACTACTAATTAAGCGAAGTTTACTTAATGATAAAAAGAAAGCAAGAGCACTCCTTTAAACTAGGTGTGAGAAACTGATTTGAGCATGTTGAGTGCTGCCAAAGTGTTGCAGAATCCTCAGTTAATGATTTAATTAGTAGCAGACTGTCATCAGCTTAAGTAAATGTCTTAACACCTGTTTCTTTTAGTCAGTCCCTAGTGACTTAGACTTATAACTTCTGTCATTAATGGTTTGCTGTTATTAGAGTGTGTTAACATAAGACTTCATTTAGTTGGTTTTAGAAGTACTATACTATAAAAGTAAGCTCTTCCTCCTTCTTTTCTTCTCATTACCTAACTATCACATTTTTATGAGTTTCCTTGGCAATGGTGAGAAACTCTAGTGCTTCACTTATAAAGATAAATATTACTATAACGGGTTAGTATTTTGGCCACCCAACTCCACAATTTGCAGATGAACCTCTCCTTGTTGGAAGTCATCTTGGGTGGAGCGTGAAATCCACGTGCTTGCCCTTCTCTTGTTCAAAAGCTGCCTTCAGTTCATTGGACATTCTTTCTGCATTTCCCCACACTGTCAAGACCAGGGACTCTGAAGATTAAGCAGTGTAAGGCAAGGCTGAGAGAATGAATTGCACTTCATCCATTCTCCAGGAAGATTGTCAAGCAAGCCTTATTACTGAGACTGGTTCTGGACAGCTGAGAAACTGTTCATCTTCAGCCTTCCCTCTAATCCTCTGAACTCCCTCGTGTTCTTCAAATGGTGCCGCTCTGTGTAAAGTCAATGTGGAATCACTTTGTTGTTGTTATTTGCCAACAAAACAACTGGTGTGATATATTCACCATTATTGTTACTCTTACTGTGTATGCCAGCATATGGCTACAGAACAATGCTACACAATGCTATTTGTTATAAATTAGAATTTCTTGCTATTATTTAACATGTGTTAAGCACACACATACACTCACCCTTCCCCAAATCCCTCTAATATTATGCCATGTGTTCTGGTATCTAGAAAACCTGACTCAGGTGAATGTGTGAGTTTCAGACTGGTGGAATGTTAAGGAGCAAGAAAAAGACAAGTGACCATGACAATAGTGTCTCACATTCAAGAAGATAAGAAAGTTATGGAATAACAACCACTATGGAAAACAGTATGTAGGTACCTTAGAAAACTATATATAGAACACCATATGACCCAGCAATTCCACTCCTGGGCACATATCCAGATAAAACTTTCCTTGAAAAGGACACATGCACCCATATGTTCACTGAAGCACTATTCACAATAGCTAAGACATGTCCACTGTCTTAATGTCCACTGACAGATGAATGGATTAAGAGGCTGTGGTATATATACACAATGGAATACTACTCGGCCATAAAAAAAACAAAATAATGGTATTTGCACCAACATGGATGGAACTAGAGACTCTCATACTAAGTGAAGCAAGTCAGAAAGAGAAAGACAAATACCATACAAAATCACTTATATCTGGAATCTAACATCCAGCACAAATGAACTTTTCCACAGAAAAGAAGCCCATAGACTTGGAAAATAGACTTGTGGTTGTCAATGGGGAGGGGGAAGCAGTGGGACAGACTGAAAATTTGGGGTTAATAGATGCAAATTATTGCCTTTGAAATGGACAAGCAATGAGATCCTGCTTAAAAGTACTGGGAGCTATTTCTAGTCACTTATGATGGAGCATGATAATGTGATAAAAAGGAATGTATATGTGTATGTGTGACTGGGTCACCTTGCTGTACAGTAGAAAATTGATAGAACACTGTAAACCAGCTATAATGGAAACATATAAAAACCATTAAAAAAAGAAAAAATAAAGTTATGGAATAGTGAGAAAGAGAAGGAATATAAACATACTTCATTTTTTAATTAGGTGCATATTGCTTTCACAGCAATCATATTATTGATTATAAGTAGTGAATAGAAATGTAAATAGAAATATTTAAATTTTGTTTCAATTTAAAAAGAGTCAAAAAAGAAAAAAAAGTTTTAGAAAAAATGGCATATACTTGATAAGAGTTATGTCTTTGATGAATAAAACAAATTATGGTCTGAGACAAGTCATATAATGTGAAAGGACCTTTAAGCTCATAAAGAGGGTCCCCAAGTCATTGATCATATCTGAGAGTACTTTAAGTCTAATGGAGTTGACTGCTGGCTCATATGAAACAAACAGACAAACATGTTGTCACATACCTATCCCAGTGGTTTAAATGTTTCTACTAAGCTTAACTGTAAATCTTGACCACTCTCTACTTCTTCAGGGACCCAGTGATGACATGTCATCACTCTACTCAAATCATATCTACTTCCATGACTCTGAAACACTTTCTCTTCTCATAGAACACAAAAGATTTTGAGAAAAGATTTGGATCCTCTGGTGGAAGAGAGGAAATCCTCATTTAATTTGATCTCATTACACAGATGAAATTAAAGACTTAAAGGAAATTACATTAGCATCTTCTTTTACTTAAAATTATATTAAAAATGCCTAGAAACCATGTTAATTGAATATATCATAATTTCATTGAAATTCTACCATTAGATATCTCAGTTTTAGTTTAGACTTCAATACATTTTCTCATAGCCAACTACAGTGACTAAAAGTAAGTTCAGTTGAGCTTAAATTTTTTACTTATTGACTTCCTCCCACTCCTATCTTCAGTGTCTGGGAAAACCTAATCCATAATACAACTTAATTAAATATCTATTTTTTTAACTGAACTTGGGCTTTTTAATTTTAAATTTTAGGCTGAGTTTGCTTTTTATCACTATTTTGGAAAGGTAATCTCTCTCAGAAAAGTATGTGAACCATGTCTTCATAAAATTGTTTTATACTTGGTACTTTATTGTTTTCCCTGCTTGAGATCCAAATCCAGTGAAAGATTTGCTGATACACTTCACTTAGTCTTCAATAAAAAGAGGATACCGGAGTTCCCATCGTGGCGCAGCGGTTAACAAATCCGACTAGGAACCATGAGGTTGCGGGTTCGGTCCCTGCCCTTGCTCAGTGGGTTAACGATCCGGCGTTGCGGTGAGCTGTGGTGTAGGTTGCAGACGCGGCTCAGATCCCGCATTGCTGTGGCTCTGGCGTAGGCTGGTGGCTACAGCTCCGATTCAACCCCTAGCCTGGGAACCTCCATATGCCGCGGGAGCGGCCCAAGAAATAGCAACAACAACAAAAAAAAAAAAAAAAGAAAAAAAAAAGAGGATACCATGATTTTCTTTGGATTTTATTTCTTGGATATATATTTTCCATGAGTAGTCTGCCATTAGGAAAAACAAAACACTACCTAAAAGTAATATGATTAAAGAAACATATAACAAATTTATTCTTAACATAAATTAGTCACATTATTGCAGAAACTTTGTTTCAATCTATATTACTCATATTTGTATTGCAAATATGTCACTTTAAAAAAATAACACACAACATATCTAAAAGACCTATCAGCTAAGGTGAAATAAGTGAGAATTTCAGCTCACTATGTATCAGATTTTCATACTGATCTTTCTGGTTAGGATAATTGTAGATTTATGGATAGGCATTCCACTGGGAAAAGGGTATATATAATGTTAAACATACTGATATTTCCATAAGAAATTATGAATCCTAGATCTATTTACTCGCTAAAGATGTTACAAACACATATAGCCACACATACACAAAAAGTACCCATTTAGAACATCTAAATACAGGGTGGTTGGATATACAGCAGTTAACACAGAATGGAAGTCCTCAAATCCAAATGAATGTCTTTATACAGTAGGGGAGGAAAAAAAAATCAAGAGTGAAATGAAAATCAGTGAAAGGAACTAACGGCTGGTGAAATAATTTTTCCTTAACAGTCAAGTTTCATTTTTTTCCTCCTAGTCTTTTATTTCTTGCTGACTTTCCAGAGACAAAAGATGTAGAACCTTTTGTTTCAATAAAAGATCAATTCAGAACATAAAAATTTAGATTATAATTGTTATACATCAAGTCTCTGTATGAAATGGATTGTTGAGGCTCCCATGAAATGGACTGTAGAGGCTTCTAATATATAATAAATATAGCTATATTATTATACATTATATTATATAGGTAAAATAATATAGATACATTGTTGCTTTCAAATGCACTGGTGATTCTTAGTTGTATATAAGTAGCTGTGTCTCAATCTCACTGAAATGACGCTTTATATTTTCAGTCAGGATAGGCCTTTTTCTTGAGATATTTATGTGAAACTAAGAAATACTTTGAACAGCTCAAATATAGTGTGAAGATTTAGACCCAGTCGAAGTCTGAATTTTATTACCAGGCAAAGAACCGACTTGCAGAAATAGGGAAGTGGGACATAAAGATAGACTTCTGCCTCTAAGGCTGGTATTTTTTTAAAAAAATTATTCATTGCTTTTAAAAAATGAAAAGAAAAAAGTAGCTGAATAACTTCTGGTTGGCTGGATGCCTGTATTATTTTTATTGGCATGAGCTTCTGAGTGGCTGAAAGGTGGCCATTAACACTCTGACAGAAAGTGCTGACAGGGTGATTATAAGATTAACACCCTATGTTATATTAAGAGTGTCAAAACCTCACTCTTACCTGTCAGTGGAAAATAACAGCATGAGCGGAAACATTACAGAAACAAAACTATTTCTAATGTTAAAGCACCATGCATTGGTGTGTCTAAACTTTTTAAAATGCCCATGTTAGTTACTGAATTTAGCTCATGATGGTTGAAGGCACTCTTTTTTACTCAATAAGGTGATTTGGGGAGCAAAAGATTTATAAGACATATATTATAGCAGTTCTTTTTTGGAATGAACGTCTCATGTATGATTCAGTCAGAAGAAACCAATTATGAATATAATTTCTTTTATAAAATCAAATTGATTTTTAAAACAGGTCTTTACCCCAACTATGAAGAAAATTTAACAAGCTATTCACCAAATTTCCCCTTATAATGCTTTATAGCCCAAAGTTGAAGAATCCGTAATATTCAGGTGCAGAAATGACACAGTCAGGAAGTTTCCCTTCAACAAGATCTTTATCTTTTGTTTGCTCTTAATCAGAGGGGCTCAAAGAATTCCTCCTGTGCATCATACACAAGACTCTATTAATAATGTATGTAAATGTAAAATTTCAGCATCATTACAGCACAAAAACTTCTGATATTTTCTTGTCTACAAATGACTATTCAGTGTGTTGAGTTGATTACTCTTTTGATAGAGTCCTCCTTGGGAAAAATGTAAAAATCAAAAATTGGAGGATAAGGGACAGTTTGGGGAAATGCTTACCTTTGAGGTGCTGAGTCAGGGAAATGATGGTTTGAGGAGAGAAAAATATCTATCCCAGATGACTAGGGAGACTAACAAAGTGAGTCCCATTTGGAGTTCTAACAGATCTGAACACTGTCAAGGAGTTGTGGGCTCAGCCTCAGCTTCCACCCTACCCTGCCCCCAGAAGACCCATCCATAGATGAGAGACTTGTCCAGGACAGAGCCACGGACTGCTGAAGTCTCAGGGCTGAAAGAGCAAGGCTCAGGGAGCAGGGACAGTGGGATGGGAGGACAGACACTCAAGCATGGCTATGGGCTTAGCTTGGAACTTACAACCTTAAAATATTTAGATATATATCAACCTCCATAGTTTTTTCCCTGTGCTTATTCCCTATAAAGTTTGAGTTAGGCCTGACAGGAGGCTATTTCTACTCAAATAGTTCTTTTTCTCATCTGTATAAATAATTCTCAAATAGCCTTATATTATAAATTCAATCATTAAGTCATATATTTTATAGGTAGATATTCATTCATGAATTTTGTTTCACAAAGACCAGTAACTTCTATTTCAATCACTGCTTAGCTAAAATAATTAATAGGTCCCAAAAAGCTCTTGAATTTGTCATTGGCTTGGTGATCAGAAAAAGTCTGAGCCATTTGTACAGACATCATAGAATTCCACTAAAGGTAATGGAATTAGTCCCACAATTTGTGTTAAAATTCGTCACAGAGTAATTCAATTTGGACAGATGGTTTCCCAAACAAACAACAAAGAAGAGAGTGGTTACGGAGGCAATAGTGGAAGAACCCCTAGATATTCAGAATTAGGACACTGAATTCTAGTGTCAACTCTTTCTTTAACTATACCTCTCAATAAAACTTACTCTCTGAGCTTCAGGTTTCTCAGCTGTAAATTGAGAAAGCTGGAATGTATTTGTGAAGTCCTATGGCCTCATGTAACCTCTCAGGACCTAGATAGGAATAGAGTGAGTAATAACTATTCAGGGACTCTCACTCAGGTTCAACGTAACAACTTCTTTTAAAAAACATTTTTTTGTAATAGGATGTGTCTTCATTCTGCTGTGAAAACAGTAACAGTTTGAAAACCACAGACTAGATAATAAAAAAGTACATTCCGTCTAAAAAAAAAAAAGCTCTATGGTTTTCTATGGTTTTAATTATGTGGAAAAATAAAGAAAAGTTTTGGGTAATCAGACCTAGGAGAAACTATTCTTTGATACTAAGACAAAGAGAATGAAAAAATCTAACAAACTGCTTTAGGATACTCATCTTCCCACATTTTAGAATGCTAGCCTGGTTGACACTTATTTTTTTATTTCTTGAAATTCAGAAAGGGCTGATTTTTCTCAAGGCATCTTCTCTGTTGTAATTGTCAGTATTCCCCTTTGAATAGACCAGTTTGGTGAAGATGAAAAGATGACAGATTTTGGTCATCAAGGAACTGAAAGGCAAAGATGGAGAAAGTGACTTTTATGAAAATAAGGATGTAAACTGCTGAGGGATTTTTAAAGAGAAGAGCAACATGAACTTAATGACAAAGACTGAAGATAATATAAGCAGGAAAGTATTCAATTAAGTGGAGAGCAGAAGTACTCCTCTAGGGCCACATGGGACTAGGGGAGAGGAAGGACCTGCATATAACTTGCCAAAGAAGACAAGTCAAGTAAGTGCCAGAATGGGAAAGGAGCCAGTATCCCTAGGCGTCCCATCCACTATCTCCATTCACTCAAACACAATTTCTCCTTTGGGAAAGTAACCTTTGTCCTTTATCTTAAGTATTCTCTAATCATCCACATCCTACTATAAAGTTACATTTTAATGGAAGTCAATGTGGAGACTTCTCCAGTGACATGAAACTGTTTTCTTTCACTCTGCGGTTTAACAGTTTCTCCACAGTAACAGGGCAGTCTTTTTATTACCAGAAACATGGACCTTATTTGTGGTCTCTAGCCATGGCAAAACTCCCACTAAAGCCAATGGGAGTTGTGGCTAAGCAAACCTTAGTGAATAACATTCATTTTTATAAGGTTTGGAATATGAAGCAATCAGAATTGTTATTTGCTTATTATGTGTTGCCTTTGGTTCCCAGGAAAGCACGTCCACAAATAGGACATAGGATTATGGCTTCCTTTAGGTACATAACACAAAAGGAAGAACAGGCCTGAAGAATCTATGGTTTCTGTTCAAGATTTCAAGATTTGTATTGTGTATCTTGTACCACAAGTGTACATAGGTACCACTTGACTGATTGAATCATTCACTCCCTGATGGAGTTACTTTGGAAAACTTAAGACACAGAGTGCCAGTGATCATTTTTTTTCTCTTGGAAATGCTATCTTTTCTTGTCCATAACACAGATCGTTGGTGGTTAATTTCCCACATGGCTGACAACTCTCTTCCAGTGTCTTTATTTCCTTTTTCTTAACCTTCCACAAACAAACAAAAAACTTGTTTCCCTCTTTAAATTTCTTTTTTTTCCAGGTGAACTTTACCACATTCACATCTTCAAGCATCACATCAACTACAGGTTCCTGAGCTCACCACCTTTTTTTGCAAATTAAGTTTTATGGAAATACACCCAGGCTATTCATTGTTATGGCTGCTTTCTCACTACAATGGCAAAGCTGAGCAGTTGGGACAGAGAATGTGTGGCACACAACACCTAAAACACTTACTATGTAGTCCTTTAACAAAAAGTTTGTGGACACTGACCTAGAACATTATTGACTCTCCATAAAGCTGCAGCAGAAGGTTAAAAATACATGTCCAAAACCAAATTTATTTAATGCCATTTTTAATCTACTTATATTTTCCTTGAATACTTGAAAAGTGTTTTATCTATCTTTTCCTTTATAGTTCCTATAAGTGGTCACAACAGTGCTAATCTTTTTCAAGGCTTCTTTCATTATTGTTCTATTCATTGATTTTTACCCAACTCTTAACCTGAATATTTTAGTATCCTTTTAGCATTTTCCCTCTGAATATGTCACATACTCTGTTGCCAAAAATCTTAAATATCCATCTGTTCATGTGTTTCTTGTTTAGTTTTCAGTGGTCGCTCCCAATACCTCACAACAAGGTCCAAATTCTTGGTATGTCACTCAAGTCCATTTACTGTACCTTTCCATCTCCTAAGCCTACAAATACTAGCTCTGTTTTCAAGACATATTTCCTAAGTACCTGCTATCCTTTCTGTTTCATGCATGTCTTTGTTTATTATTGTCTCTCTGCTTGAAATGCTTTTGGAGTTTTTCTTCTCTAATCCTCATTTTTTTTTTCCAGGCTCAATTCAAATGTCAAATTTTCAGTAAAGCTCAGCAGATGAAAATTAACATGTTACTTCATTCTACTCTTACCTGGCTTAGGATGCATTCAACCTTTCCCCACCTTTAGCAAACTCTCAATAAATGTGGTGATTTTTTTTCCTTGTCGAATCAACACATGATCTCAAAGTCATTTTTAGATGGTACCTATGAAGGGTATTTTGAGAGGCAGCATTTGTGTCACATATAGCACATGGTAAATTTTGTGTTCTTTATGAGCAGGGACAGTAACTTCTTCATATATTCGTTCCAAGAACCCAAAACAGGTATTAGTCTTAAAAATCATTTAATTTGCTAAATTGATCTGAACTGAACGAAATTAAAATGGAAATGCTAATGTAGCTTTCCAATTTAGGAAGAATCACTATAATTTCAGGTATGGAGTTCCCGTCATGGCTCAGCAATTAACAAACTTGACTAGCATCCATGAGGACAAGGGTTCAGTCCCTGCCTTGCTCACTGGGTTAAGGATCCAGTGTTGCTGTGAGTGGTGGTGTAAGGTGCAGAGGTGGCTGGATTCCTGCATTGCTGTGGCTCTGGCATAGGCCAGCATCTACAGCTCAGATTGGACCCCTAGGCCTGGGAACCTCCATATGCCATGGGTGTGGCCCTAAAAAGACAAAAAGACAAAACTATAATTTTGGGTATGATTTAAAATTACTTAGAGACAAACATCAAATATTCTGAGTTGAGCAAAGATATGTCTGTTGACAAGATGAACTTTATGTCAGCATAATAATAAAATGTAACAGTGATAATAATTACCATTCAGGGATTTTCTAGTTTTCAGGACCTTTGTATTTTATATCATTTAATTCTTCTTCTTCTTCTTTTTTTTTTTTTTTTTTTGGCTGAGCCCACAGCATGCAAGCATGCAAAATTTCCCAAGCTAGGGATTAAATCTGCGCCACAGCAGTGACAAAGCCACCAGGTCCTTAACCACTAGGCTACCAAGGAACTCCAATCTCATTTTATTCTAAAGCAATCCTATCATCATAATCATCATCATCACTCTCCTCTCATCATATCATTTTATAGATAAAGAAATCAAATGTAGAGACTTTTGTTGATTTCCTCTAGGTTAAATAATAACTAAGTGGCAGACCTGGGGCAAAAACTTAGTTCTGCCTAACTCTAAAGACTGGGTTATTAACAAATAAACTATATTGGTCCTTTATGTAGTTCCATATTGTTTCCATGAGGGAATACATGAATTATTCTTTTTAGCAGTACTCAGAGAGTAATTACAACAAGGAATACTTCCAGAAGTACTTTAGAGTTGGGTAGATTTGGGATGTCTTCTAGTCATTGCTACATGGGCATTTCAGCTGAATCTGTTTGAGTCTTTAGACACAGGATGACGTTCTAAGTGCTTTCAGGTTTAAATGACTATTTGCAAAAGATGTTATTAGAAACATCCACTGAAGCTTGAGAATTAGGACAATGGTGACATTTCAAAAAGATCTTTTCTTTGCCTTCATCTTTCAACTTAGTATAAAAACCATTTTCCTCATTCTATCAATTATATTCATTGTCTTAAATCCCTGCCACAAGACTCCACTTTCTCTAATCCCTGCTATTTAAATCTTATATGTCCTATATTTATGCATGCATTGTGTATAATACATTATTATAATTGTCTTATACTTCTGTTGAAGACTAACACCTATTTTCCATCCAACTCAAACTTTTGCCATCATTCTAAGAAATTTCAATATTCAAATAAGCAACATACCCAAACTCTTGGTTTATTTACTTCTCAGCCATAAGCTCCGGAAAACCATAGCCAGGAAATTGTCATCACCTGAAATTATTTCCCTCATAAAATCCACAAATCAGATGCCTGTCAGAAGAAAGTCTCCATGGTTGTCTCACGTTTCTTTACATGTTGAAACTGACGTAGTGCTTGCCCTTTGAGCTGAACTATCTTTAAAAAGAATTTTCTGTGTAAGAAAATTGCTTCAAAGACAGTAAGAGTCTCCCTCTAGAAAAAGGAGTATGTTTGCTTACAATCTTGAAAGATAGTGTCTGCCTCCAGAGCAAGGATCTTAGTATAATAAACATAATATCTTCTATCAGAGCAAAGGGTGAGCATGCTCACTGAACATTATAAAAAACACAAATTCCCTAAACTCAACTTGCCTCTCCTATTATCAATACACTGCATGTGCAGGTATCATCAGACCCTTTGTGATGCCCCATAGAAACTGGAGCCTGGAGAACTGGTACAAAATTGACAGTATGCATTCTGGCTAATTTTTTTTTCCTGTGAGTAATCAATCATCATTCATCTTGAAACTAAGAGTCTGTGTTTTCTATGTACATTCATAAAATTATGATACTTTAGGGTTAAATCTCAAATGTTTCACAGTCCTTGACATCCACTCTCTGTATATAGTCTCTTGAATATTCTTCCATCTTGCCTAGCAATCTTGCCTGCCTGTCATCTTACCTTTTTTTTTTTCCACTCAACTTGCCTCAAGTGTAGAAGCCCCCTCTTGTCTTTATCAATTTCTAGTCAATACCTTGAACCACATTGCCTTTATATTCTTTCATTAACTGAACCTGAAAAAAAAATCCTAGTTTTCATGATTCCAAGTTTCTGCTTTCTGTCTTCCTAAAGCAGCCCACTGAGCACTGTGGATAAGGTGGGAGGTAAAACAGACAGTAGATTAGTATCAATATGACTTAATGATCAACAATGTCAAGTAGTCCCTCAATATTTTTCTAGTTATGTCTTTCTTAATTGGGGGGAGTACCTTTTAACCTCATCCCAGTCCTCTCAGCTCAGCATTATGTCTCAACTTTCTTAGGTCTTAGCAAATTATCTTTCCTTCTACTTCATAAAGAGAGTAGCCATAAAATTGGATACACTTAAACTTTACATCACCAAATGTATGATGGATAAATGCATTTTGCATAAAATATCATTCATGAATATTTCTCATGAGAACACAGAAGTCCATATTTGATTTAAATCAATAAATGAATCCTAAAGATATCTAGTTCAATGGTTTTATTCCTGCTATTTATTAAATTTTATCTCCTTAAGCAGCATAAATCTGTTGATTCAATATTGACTATTTTCTCTGCTTCCCTGAATTGGAAATAAACTACTGAGAAATGAGCTTTCTGCTTCTGATACAACAGTCTTGGTAGAGATGGAGCTATTGGAAAGCTTAACTTTCTCTAAAATGAAGGAGCTGGCAGGATAAAAGGAGGATAAAACTTTACATAAGAATTGTAATGGGATGAGACTGCTATAGTTGGCACTTTCTTATTTGAACAACGTCCTCCACTCCAACTTGACCCTTGAGAATTTCTCTGAACAGAAGCTTGGCAAATAAAAACAGTGAGAAGTCAAAACAACCAAGGAAAAAATCCTGGACTATAAACACATCCTGCACTGGAACCTGGGTAGGAAAATAAGAAGCATGGGTAGCAGTACCACATCTTTTTTGACTCAAAAATAGATTAGTTTCCCCTTTTTAAAAAATACGTACTTGATGTTAAATATAAAATAGATAGCTAACAAGGACAAACTATACAGCACAGTGAAATTTATTCAGTATTCTATAATAACCTATATAGGTAAAAAAATCTGAGATAGAATGGATATATGTATATGTATAACTGATCCACTTTGCTGTATACCTGAAACTAACATAATGTTGTAAGTCCACTATACTTCAATAAAGATTTTCAAAAATAAATAAATATGTACTTGATGCTAAGAGTGCTCTTGATTATATCTAGCCACTTAAGTGGATGAGAGAGGGTTAAGGAAAGCTGTTTTTAATCTCTCTAGAAGCAATGCTGCCAAAACTCTATCTAAGGCCAATCTTGTCATGTGGTTTGTGGACCACATCCTGTTGTGCCATTAAGCAATCTTGCATGTGGTGCTATCCTTTCTGAATCTCTACATTCCTCTCTGAAAACTTAGCATCTCAATTTAAATATACTCAAGGCTATTGTGCACTGCTAGTTCGAGTGGCCTCCTTTTGGTCTGTCTTATTTTTTTTTTTTTTGGTCTTTTTTGTATTTTAGGGACACACCTGTGGCTTATGGAGGTTCCCAGGCTAGGGGTCCAATCAGAGCTGCAGCTGCTGGCCTACACCAGAGCCACAGCAACGTGGGATCCGAGCCATGTCTGTGACCTACAGTACAGCTCATGGCAATGCTGGTTCCTTAACCCACTGAGCAAGGTCAGGGATCGAACCCATGTCCTTGTGGATGCTAGTTGGGTTTGCTAACCTCTGAGCCAAGATGGGAATGCCTGGTCTGTCTTTCTTGATCTCATTATACTTAAGATAGTGGACTACTCATCTTTCTTATACAATTTTTCTTTGGCTTCTATAAACTGCATTTTCCATTTTTTCTCCTTTTTTCTTCCTTATTCCTTGTCTTTTTCTCCAGTACTTCCTCCTTGAATAAGAGTTAAACCCTGGAGTTCCTCAGGACTCGCTTCTAGGTACTTTTGTTATGCTATAATAGACTGTCTCTAATTAGATTATATAATCTACTTTGAGAAATTTAAAATGAGCCTTTATACCAATAGCTCCAAAATCTTAATTTCTACTATGGGACTTCTCTTCCAATTTTCAGGATGTCATATCCCAGAGCCTATTGAGTTTATCTATATCACAAACAAAAATGTACAAATAAATCTCCTTAGTTACTCACCTTAGTCTCTATAACTCACTCAAACACTTGTACGTTTTAGGTTTGTATGTGAAGATTTTTATTATAAATTAAAATTTTGAAAATGATAATTTTTAGAGTTTTATAAAGAGTTACATGTAAAAACATTATTGCTAATTTCTGTTTGTGGTCATAAGGGAGTAACATGTATCAGCTTACTTTTGAGCAAATAACTATAAATCTTGGCAAAATATATGAAGCAACTGTTTTTAAGCACTGGACTCCAAACAGCTCAGGACTGTGATCCTTAAAAGAAAGGGAACATATAAAGTGACCTCCAAGTTCATGTTGGCTTTCTGCCTGGGATCATTTTCCAAGCCACAGCAGAGGTAATTGCAACAAAAGAGTGGTTGTTCCTCTGAGCAAAGAAAAGAGTGAATAGTGTTTGGGTTTACTTAAGTGATTGGAGTTATCATTAGGCTTATTATTATAAACAAAATAACATGAAGTCAAACAAAAATAATATATTGCAGTATTTGATATATCATATTAAACATAAATAAAATATTATTAGAAATGATCTCTAATGATATACTTTCAAAAGTTATTTACTTCAATTATTTCTTAACCTATTGATGAATATTACCTATTGGTAGAGTTGTTCCACTTCCTAGTTTTAAATTTCATAAGCAATAGGTTTTTCATAAATGATTTTTATCAAGTTGAAGAAGTTGCCTCCTATTTCTAATTTACAAAGATTTATTTTAAATTTCAGGCAAGTTTTTACATTATTGTCAAATTTTTTTGTATTTATTGATATACAAAAAATAATCTGTTAATGTTAATCTGTTAAAATAATCTGTTAATGTTAATATGGAGCTCTCTTTACACACCTGGGATAAACTGAACTCATCCGTAATTTTTATTTTTCTATGCTGCTATAAAGAAACTTGATATTTTGCTTAGGATTTTTTTTTTTTTGTCTTTTTAGGGCTGCACCTGTGGCATATGGAGGTTCGCAGGCTAGGGGTCAAATTGGAGCTGAAGTTGCTGGCCTATGCCACAGCCACAGCAATGCAGGATGCGAGCTGCATCTGCTACCTACACCACAGCTCAGGTCAATGCCAGGTCCTTAACCCACTGAGCAAGGCCAGCGATCGAACTCACATCCTCATGGATACTAGTCAGGTTAGTTAACTGCTGAGCCAATCCTTGTTTAGGATTTCTGCATATACAGTTATTAGGTAAACGGGTCTGTAAACCTCTTGTATTATCATTTTTTGACTGTTTTAAAAATTATAACTGACCTCTTAGAATAAGTTGAGCTGTATTTCCTCTTTCATAATCCATTAAAGAGTTTACATAATTGTCAAAACATCAGACACTGCTCAGTATCTGTAGCTGAAAAGCTTTCTTCATGCCTAATTTAACTAACAGAGCTATAGTAGTCAGGTATAATCACATCAGACAGAACAAATGGCTGATGACATACGGATTCATGGGGAAGATTTGTTTTGGGTTGTGATGGATATGGGGATAGGGAATGCGTTGATGTCAATGTTAAAGAAGCATGATTAGTGTTGGCTACTGAGGTGGGAGTGTGATATTAGTCTTAGACGCATAGCTTGGAGGGAGTCCACTAAAAGTTAGCTAACTTTCATATATAAGGACATCACTGACTGGCTGGCTTTCAAAGGTACATTTACGGTGGTTTTTATTGATTAAAAGGATTTAAAACCGCTTCTTATACTAATTGACACAAACTGGGTGCCCTACAATTCAGTTCAATTCTGGCACTAACTACCTGAGTTAGCACAGATCACACAGGTTAGTGAGCTCAGTACCACAAAGCTGCCCCCACTTCAGAAACCAGCTGAAAGTCCTAGGTCCTTCGGCTATTTGTGCTCCTGTATGACTTGCTACAAATTTAGGAATTACAATAATTTGTGCCTTCAGATCTGATAATTTTCCAGGAAAACTCATAGCACTCAGAAAAGTGCTATATTTAAGATAACAGTTTTATTATAAAGGATAAAACTCAGGATTGGCTACACAGGAATGAGACATAGGGGAGGAGGTAAAGGATCTTCAGCTCTCTCTCCTCCTGGCACATGCCCCTCCCAAAACATCAATATGTTCATCAACCTGAAAGCTCCCTGAACCATTGTGTTCAAGAGTTTTGTTGAGGCTTCATTACATGGGTATGCTTGATTATATTATTAATCATGTGATTACATTTAATCTCCAGCTCCTCTTTATTCCCCAGAAGTTGGAAGAAGGGACTGAAAGTTCTAACTCTCTTATTATGTGTTTGGCTAGCCCCTTTATTGAAACTTTCTCTGGGCCCACCATGAGTCACCTTTCTAGCATAACCTCATTGTCAAAACAGGCTCGTGATGAGTAACAGAAAACACTTCTATCACTCAGGAAATTCCAAAGGTTTTTGAAGCTCTGAGCCAGGAATGCAGATCAAAGACCAAATATATATTTTGTGTCATAATACCCATGGTAATAGAAAATCAACAATTTCTCGGTAGTGTGGGAGCTTATAAAATTCCCATTTCATTATCCATGAACCAAAGCTGCTCCTGACACCATCAAGGACTGTCCAGCTGTCTACTAGTTTTGTTGATTCCATTTGAAAATGTAGTTTTGCTTACAGAAGTGTGATTTTTCATTGAGCTTCAGTCAGCATGATTTTATCCTGTTTCTGGCTTTGAGTCATTTGTTGTATAATCCATTGGGACAAATTTTATGTAGAATCATTTCATACTCTGCAGAACAGTTATTAGATAACATTAGATGACTGTGAGGAAATAGCTACAATTAAAATATTATAAAAAGGAATTGGAAGGTTCCCTGGAAGATTTCTCAGGCTTGATCAAGGAAATAAAGTTGCAGATGAGGCAATAATTGGTCATATGCTTGGCTATCCTAGAAAAGATTTCTTCTTATTAAGAAGGACGATGTGTCCCAAGTATGACAGATTGTCTCATGAAAGAGTTTTCCAATAGCCAATTTGAAACCATCGAGTGTTATCTTAATCTTGTGCATTTTACTACTTGATTGTTATGTTTCTTTCTAGAATTTGGGGACTAATCCTGAAAACCTTCAAGGACTTGTTTTTCTGCTGGATGAGGAATCCTATTTTAAAGACTTTAGTGATTATACCATATGAATATTAATGATCTGTGTTCTGCAACTTTACTGAATTCACTGATGAGCTCTAGGACTTTTCTGGAAGCATCTTTAGTATTTTCTATGTATGGTACTATATAATCTGCAAACAGTGATAGTTTTACTTCTTTTCCAATTTGGATTCCTTTAATTTCTTTCTTTTTTTTTTATAGTTGCAGTGGCTAGGAATTTCAAACCTATATTGAATAAAAATGGCAGGAATGAGCATCCTTGTCTTCTTCCTGATCTTAGAGAAAACGCTTTCAGCTTTTCACAATTGAATATGATGTAAGCTGTGGGTCTGTCATATACGGCCTTTATTAGGTTAAGGAAGGTTCCCTCGATACCCACTTTCTGGACAGTTTTTATTATAAATAGATGTTGAATTTTATCAAAAGCTTTTTCTGCACCTATTGAGATGTTCATATGGTTTTTTTTTTCTTCAGTTTGTTAATGTGGTGAATCACACTGATTGATTTCCAGATATTGCAAAATCCTTATAACCCTGGAATAAATCCCACTTGATCATGATATGGTATATGATCCTTTTAATGTACTGTTGGAAAATGTTTGCTAGTATTTTGTTGAGGAGTTCTGTCTATGTTCATCAGTGATATTGGCCTGTAATTTATTTTTTTTATGTTTTTTTTTTTTTGTCTGGTTTGGGTATCAGGATGATGGTGGCCTCATAAAATGAGTTTAGGAGTGTTCCTTCTTCTGCAATTTTTGGAACAGTTTCAGAAAAACAGGTGTTAACTCTTCTCTAAATGTTTGGTAGAGTTTGCTTGTGAAGCTATGTGACCCTGGACTTTTGTTCTTTGGAAGATTTAAAATAAGATTTAATTTCATTACTTGCTATGTCATGTTTTCTACTTCTTCCTGGTTCACTCTTCAGAGATTATACCTTTCTAAGAATTTGTCCATTTCTTCTAGGTTGTCCAGTTTATTGGCATATAGTTGCTTATAGTAGTCTCTTATGGTCCTTTATATTTGTGTTGTATTCTTTTTCATTTCTAATGTTACTTGTTTGGGACCTCTCTCTCTTTCCTTCTCTCTTTTATTTTTCTTAATGAATCTGGTTAAAGGTTTATCGATTTTATTGTTTGAAAGAACTAACTTTGTTTCACTGATCTTTTCTATTGTTTTCTTCATCTCTATTTCATTTATTTCTGCCTTGATCTTTATGACTTCTTTCCTTCTACCAACCTTGGGTTTTATTCTTCTTTCTCCAGATGGTATATGTATAAGGATAGGTTGTTTGTGAATTTTTTCTTGTTTCCTGAAATAAGCTTGCATTGATACAAACATCTCTATTAGTACTGTTTTTGCTGTGTCCTATAGGGTTTGGACCATTGGATTTTCATTTTTTTTTATTTTAAATGAATTCAGAAAAGTTTTATGTATAAAATTAATACACAGAAATTTGTTGCGTATCTATACATTAACAACAAAAACATCAAAAAGTGAAATTAAAGAAACCATCCTATTTACTATTGTATCAAAAATAATAAAATACCTAGGAATCCTAAGGGTGCAAAAGACCTATATTCTGAAAACTATAAGACAATGATGATGAAAGAAAGTGAAGATGACACAAACAGATGGAAAGATATACTATGTTCTTGGACTGGAAGAAACAATACTGTGAAGATGACAATAATACTGAAGGCAATCTACAGATTCAATGCAATCCCTATCAAATTACCAATGGCATTTTTCACAGAACTATAAAAAAAACATTTAAAATTTGTATGAGACAAAAAAGACCCCAAATAGGCAAAGTAATCTTGAGAAAGAAAAAAAAAGCTGGCAGAATCAGAGTCCCTGACTTCAGACTCTACTACAAAGCTACTGTCATCAAAACAGTATGGTACTGACACAGAAACAGAAGCATAGATCAATGGAACAGTATAAAAGCCCAGAAATAAACCCACACACCTATGGTCAATTAATCTGCAACAAAGGAGACAAGCATATACAATGGAGAAAAGACAGTCTCTTCAATAAGTTGTGCTGGGAAAACTGGACAACTGCATGTAAAATAATGAATTTGAACTATTTTCTAACCACCATACACAAAAATAAACTTAAAATAGATTAAAGACATAAATGCAAGACTGGATACAGTAAAACTGTTAGAGGAAAACATAGGCAGAACATTCTTTGACATAGATTATAGCAATATCATTTTGGATTTATCTCCAAGAGTGATGGAAATAAAGCCAAAAATAAACAAATGAGACCTAATTAAACTTCAAAACCTTTGCATTCAAGGAAAATCATCAACAAAACAAAAAGGAAATCTACAGACAGTATTTGTTGATGAAGTAACTGATAAAGGATTGATTTTCAAAATATACACATAGCTCATTCAGTTCACTATAACAAAATCAATCCAATCTAAAACTGGACAGAAGATCTAAACAGACACTTCTCCAAAGACATACAGATGGCCAAAAGGCTACTAATTATTAGAGAAATACAAATCAAAACTACATGAGGTATCATCCCACACTGGTCAAAATGGCCATCAACTAAAGTCTACAAATAATAAATCCTAGAGAGGGAGTGGAAAAAAAGGAACCATCTTGCACTGTTGGTGGAAATGTAAATTGGTATGACCACTATGGGACTCAGTATGGAAGTTCCTAAAAGAACTAAAAATAGAGCTACCATATAATCCTGCAATCCCAGTCCTGGACATATATCAAAAAACATATACTTTGATGCACTCCAGTGTTCATAACAGCACTATTTACAAAGCAAAGCCATGGATGAAACCTAAATGTTCATCCAAAGATGAATGGATAAAGAAGATGTGGTATATATACGTATATAATAGACTATTACTCAGTCATATAAAAGAATTAAATAATGCCATTGCAACAACATGGATGGACATAGAGATTATCATACTAAGTAAAGTAAGATTCTAAATTAAGCAAAGACAAATATCATATGTTATTTCTGTATTTGGAATCTAAAAAATAAAAACATACAAATGAGCTTTTATGCAAAACAGAAATAGACCCGCAAACACAGAAAATGAACATACGGTTACCAAAGGGAAAGGGAGGGAGGAGGAATTAATTATGAGGATGTGATTAGTATAAACACCACTACATACAAAATATATAACTAACAAGGACCTACTGCATAGCACAGGGAACTATGCTCAATATTTTATATAAACTATAAAGAGAAAAGAATCCAAAAAAGAATATAGACAGATAGATAGGTATATATAACTGAAACACTTTACTGTATGCCTGAAAACAACAGGATACTATTAATCAATTATGCTTAAATTTAAAAAAAATAAAAAAATAAACATACTTATATACACACACAGAGATTGTTTTGTAGTATTAGCCCTGATTTTTTTTTTTTTTGGAAAAAATGATTAATGATCTGCTAGTATTTTTTCCTGCTTCCCTATGAAGCACTCTCTTCTATGTTTAACATAAGACAATCCATGGCAAAACAAAAGCATATGAGATTAGACTTTGTACAAATAGTCAAACAAGATAGAATGAAACTAATAAGCAGATTAGCAAAAAAATATCAAATATTGCAACAAAAATCTAATGACTTTAAACAAAGGGCTATCTCTAATTTTCTTTACTACATGATGCTCCTACAAATTAAAAGGCCTAATTGTCATATATGACAATTGAAAGTTTAAAAAAACAACTAACTTTGAAAGTTTAATAAAATAATGAGAATACCTGTGCCTAAAGTTTTACTTTGGGAATATTTTTGTTTGCATATTACTTCAATTCTTTACCTAGTTCCAGGATTATTCAGGCTTTTAATTTCTTCTTAATTCTGATTTGCTAAGTTACAGCTCTCAAAGTATTTGTCCATTCTAAATACATTTTCAAAACTGATAGCTCTACATTGGTTGAGAAATTGGCCCATGTACTGTTGAATTCACTTCTCTGATGGAGGAAAGGGGTGGTCTGGTGCTTCTTACTCTGCAATCTTGATTATGTCACCTCTACATTTTTGGGTACTCAATTGCATTTTGCCTTCTATATTATAATTTCTACTATTGTTTTGATTTTCTTTTTCTTTATACTAAGATATTTTGTCAGTCATTTTCTATATTCATAAATTGGCACTTAGGTCATTAATTTACAGCATTTCTGACTTTCTAACATACACATTTAAAAGAATATTGTGCCCTGAAGCACGGTTTATACAGCCATATACATTTTGAGATGTATTTTATTATCTTATACTTCTAACTTTTACAAATTTTTGTTTTGAAATATTTCTAGCTCATTAGTTACTTGGCAATTTTTAAAATTTTCCCAATCTAAGTTAATTTTATTTATTTTTCTATTAATTCCATTTATTATTTTGTGGTCAGAGCACATGTTCTCTATTCTATCTGGAACACAGTACAGAAAGAGTAGAAGAGAGATTTCAGTTTCAATTTCTACCAAAATGCTTAATGAGTGAGGACTACAGGATTCACCTCCTTTCCCCTGCATGCATTTCCAGTTAGATTATCCAAGAAACCCGAGATAATATATCACAGGCACACACAGAAAGTGGAAAAAAGATAAAAAGAGAAACACTTAGCACAACCGTATCAAAACTACATATAAATTGGAATTCATACTCTAATGAAAGCCGAGAAAGTAGAATAAATAATCAAGTACTGCAATTCAGCAAAATAACTAGAAGAGATAAGAGAAGTTGTTTAAAATATGCCACAAGGATAAGAAAATATAAGAAGAACCAATCAGAAATATTGTGTGTAAAGGTATAGCAGATTAAATAAAGAATATAATAGGTTATGTAAATAAATAATCTGTCAGGTACCAAATTGGAAGTTTGGTTTAAGAAACATTCCAGAAGGAATTAGAAAAGGATAAATACATAGTGGACTTAAAGAATTAAGTTCCATGTTGGAAAGAAACATAAATAAAACATCCTAAATAATATTCTTGGAAAGTAAGATAAAAATTGAGAGGAGGAAATATTTGAGGAAACACTTGAGAAACATTCCTCAGAATTAATGATCTCAAACTGAAAGTCCATATATGCCAAAGAAGGATGATAAGGGGAGAAAAAATCAAACTATGCTGGATATATTATAGTGAGATTTAAGAATTTTAAAAAAAGAAAATTCCTAAAGCTTAAAAGAGAGATCTTAGTACATGCAAAGGAGTTAGAATATGGTTCAGACTAAATCCACGAACTTCAGAGTTTGCAGAAACCTTTCACCAGTCTTCAGAGGAGTTCAGAACTTCATGCAGTTTAGAAGTAAGAGGAGGGACTAAAGTTTTTAGGAAACTTGGACAAGAGAAGTTGAAATTCCTATCTGTAACTAAGCAGCTTAGAAAAAGTGTAAGCCCTTGAGATTGTTTTCACTTTCATAAATATATTCCAACAGCTAATATGATTTGTTAGAGTTGCCCAAACGCTTCCAATTTGCCAGAGATTTCCACAACTTCCTACTTTAGAATTAGCCAGCCCAATTTACATTCCTATTATCTCCTGCCTGACCTCTCGTTTACATTTAAACCCTTATAAATGATTAAGACCTCGGATTCTGAAGTCAGATGCCTGGCTTCTACCCTAAGCTCCACCACCTACTGATTGTGTAATTTTGGGCAAATTACTTAACTTTATGATTCAGTTTTAGTATCTATAAAATAGGACAATTATAGTAGAATCGTCCCTTGGTATCTATGAGAGATTGGCTCCAGGAATCCCTCAGGTACTTAAAAATCAAGTCCTTTATATAAAATGGCATAATAATAGAAGACAACCTAGGCATCCTCCTAAGTACTTTAAATCATCTCTAGATTATTTATAACACTTAATACAATATAATGCTATGTAAACACTTGTAAATACAATGTAGATAGTTGCTTTTTGGAATTTTTGGGAAAAAATTTCTAAAAAATATTTTCACCTTGAGGTTGGTCGAATCAGAGGATAAAGAAACCATAGATTTGAAGGGCCGACTGTATATACTTCCTAGAGTTGGGAGAAGGGGCTATTCAATGTATGTGAAGTATTTAAAACAGGGCCTGGCATACAGTAAACAATAGATACTGTCTTCTCTTACTATTATTATTGGTATTAAACAAAGATGATATTAAGCGAAGATCAGATGATGATTAAACTGCTATAGCTACTACTTAAAAGAAATGATGGCAAAACCTCAAGACTCAAAGAATTTTGTCCTGAGGCCAAACAGTGACATCAGATCTTTAGTGGTGATGGAAACCAGCTCAGAACCAGCTGCAGTAATATCCTGAGGTAACCTGGTGCTCTCTCCCAGCCTCAGAAAGTTGTGCCACACTCCTTCACATGGAGGTGCACCCAGTCCCTCTTTCTGATGTTCCATCAGAGAGGGCCTCTCTCCTCTCATCTTATCCCAGAGTAACGAGCTTCTGCACACTTATTGCTTCAAGTCTTTTCTCTGAGGTGCTCTCCCTTGAGATGTGAGTTTTATTCACCTCAGCCTTTCTGTACTGCTAAACATCAAGCAGGGCAGGCATCTGGGCAACCTCTTTGAGCATATAATAAACTTACTTTCAAGAGAGTGGTAAAAGATCTAGCATGGTAAAAACAATATAGCACAACTTCAACTTTCAAATATTTGCAATATTGGCTCTGACCATCTTCTCTTATTTTTCACTACAGGCCTATCAAGAGAATGCCTGAAGGAAAACCAAACTTGGCTGAACACTTAACTTGGATTATTACTTCAATTTTTTTAAAATTGATAGATAAATCTTGTAGTGAATGTGGGTGGTATCCTTTAGAACACCCAGAAATGAAATGTGTACATGTGAGACAAAGAAATATCATGGATGACTATCAGATTTTCAACTTAGCAACTAGATGAAATGAATGGTAATGCTATTTTAATAAGATGGTATAAACTTGGGGAAGAAAAGATATAGGGCCTGTACAATGATTATTCTAAATTAATAAATACTTAAATTTATTAATTGATTGGATAATTTGATAATGTAATATACACTGTCTGTATTATCTATACTAGTACTAGTAAAATTTCAAGAAATATTGAAAAGAGAACTGAACCTGAATCTACAGCTCTCTACCCTTAAATGAAAGAATAGTAAATTAATTTATGTAAAATACCTTTAATCACATTAGATTAGCTATGTCCCTCTATAAAATGATGGTTTTATAACTTCAGAGTCCTCAAATACTTTTCACTATTATAATTTCACTATGGTAAAGTATATGAACAGAAGTTTCTAATTTTAACTTGTAATATGTATATAATTTTTCCTTTATTGTTAACACATTCTGTGTCTTAATAAAGAAATCATTGCCTACTATAGGGTCTTTCTGAGATGATTAAAATGTTCTACCCTGCTCTGTCCAATGCAGTAGTTACTAGAAATATGCACTGACTGAGCACTTGATAGTGAGACTAAGGAACCAACTTTTGAAATTGTCTTTCAATAATTGATGACTAGTGACTTTGGTACTGAACTCTAAAAGCTATATTGCTTTTCTTTTCTTGCTTACCTCTTCTCTACACCTGGAATTGGCTTTATAGATTCTCTATTCTGTTTCTACTAACATTTGAAGCACTTTGCATAATTGGTAGGGATTTTACAAAGATAAATCTCATGATAGTTTCTATTCTAAACAACCAGTTCTCACGATAGCATATTCCATTTTGTCATAGGTCTGATTGGCTCACTTATTACAACAAATCACATTTTCAACATTTCTTTGCTAAGAAAGGATAGAAATAATAGAAAGTCTGAGATAACAAGGAATACCATTAATAAAATGGCATTGTTAATGTTATTAAAATTTCATTTAAAAATGACATCCTTTGCTCAAGATTATAGAAGATATAGAATTATTTTGGTTGGGGAAAGGAGGTATAATGACTTTCTAGGCAGAGAAGTCATTAGTTTTGAAGGAAATAGCCAAATCCTAACTACTGACTCTCTTTATCTACTAGAAAATATAAGCAAGTCCAGAGGATGGAAAAAAGGAAGACTTGTGAGTGAGATATAGAGAACTCTGAATGCATCTCATTCAGGAAATCTTGACAGCAATCCAAAGGCCGGCAATTGTTTGTGTGGGGAAGCCTAGATGCAGGGGAAAGCTAAATGTCCAAAATTTATTTAAGTTTTATTGGGCAAAGGACACAAATGTTTCCTATATGCAATAGTGAGCCATGAAAGATAGAAGGGACATTTGGGGTCCTGTTCAATAGGGCTATGGGGAAAAGAGCAGAAATCTCAGCAGAAAGAAATTGGATGGGTATTAATAGACACCCAGGAATGAGAAAGGAGCCATAATAGACCAGGTGGGGAACACAAGATGCATTTGCCAGGGAGAGTAGGATTCTATTAAATGGGTTCTTTCTCCTGTGTCTAACAGAGAGATAGGTAATTGTGATTCCTAGTGATAATCCAGAAAGCGTGGTAGGAAGGATGAGTACAAAACAAGTAGGCAGGTCAGAGCCCAAGTGGACAGAAATAAAACCGGAAACTTAAAAAAAAGGAATCCATGGTATGCACTTTAAACATAATCATATGCTGTGACGCAAACCCTTCTACTTTTCTAAATCACCAGAAACATCTACAAAGTTCCATTTTATTGTTGATATTGCTGTGTGAATAAAAATGGAAAGGGAAAAGTCCACTCCTTGCTTTTAAAAAAGTCTGTTCAGAAATAACTAAAATAGTTTAGCATAAGAAGATCTGAGTTACAGTTAGCATGCGAACTCAGCCTCTTACATTTGCATAGTATGTCTTGGGGAGAGAGGTGGTTTTTCAACAGGATTTAGAAAAGGACTTCAGGCTATTCTTATCCAACATATTTTATTTATTGAGGGACAAGTTGACTTTGGTTAACATCTACTAATAGGAATGTCAATATTTCATACATATATATAAGTATACACATCTACAAATGTATTTATACACACATACAGCTATACATACACATCTACACATGTATATACACACACGAGTGTGTTTACACCGATCTACGTCTGTATATATACACACATATAGCTATACATATATGGATATATACAGCAACTTTAAAATATATAATACAATACATATAAATGTAAATGAAGACCTAAAATGTTAAAATTTGAGGGAAAAATCAAATACCTATTTAATAATTTTACATGAATACATTCTCCTTGCAAAAATATATTTAAATATTTAAAAAATTAAATATTTAAAAACTAGAAATCCCCTCATATCACTACTCTAATCTTAGGTCATGGAAAAAAAACTAGTCTACTTTCTCTTTATTCCTATGAATATATTGAACCATATGAAACTTGTAGATTGTAGCTTGAAAATAACTAAATATTACCAATTTCATATGACTCAAACCAACATTTTAATTTTGGAAATAAAAAAATACTATTTTACTCTGTGTATCTAATGGATTTTCATTTTCATTATTTAAATGTTGTTTTTTAAAAAAACTTTCCAGCATTGCTTAATATTCTGTGGTACAGAATTAGCCAGTCTCTCAATAATTAAGTTTTACATTAAACTACCTTCTTCATCATAATATATTATACATATTTCCTTGAACAAATGGATGTTTCCCTAAGGTAAATCCTAGAAGTAAATTATTAGGTCCACATGAATTCACATTTTTTTTTTTTTTACTAGATGTCACCAAATGTCAATACTTATTTTCCATCTCAGAAAAATGTGATGTACTTTTACCTAATATTAACATTTGGCATTTTCCCATTAATTTTGGGGGTCATTTTTTAAGTTAAACAGATTTTAATTGCTGTAATTTATTTTTTCTTATTATTTGTGAAATTAAGCATTTGAAGTATCTTCTGTAATCTGTGCAGAAGATTTTTTTCCTTACCTAAAATAGCCAAGACTTTAAAATATGAACATTTCCTAAATACCCAAAACACTTATGTGTAAAAAGGAAATGGCTCTTATATGTAATGCCTTCACTTGTACAAATAAATCGATTTAAGCTGTTAAATTCTTGGCAAGTGTTATTTTCAACTTTCCTTCTCCTCTACAAATAAAATCATTTATAATTTATTAACTCCATAAGCATTGAGGTCTTAAATGTGTTTCCTGAAAATGAATTATTTTCTCTTCTAAATAAAACATTTTCATTATGGGCCAAAATATAATCACTGTATTTCACATCAGCCAGTGTTCAATTTAAAATAAATGTTATACATTTTGATAAAATTCCTAGAAATGCATTAATGTAAGGATGTAACACAAATCTTTCATTTCAAATTTCTGATTTACACAGGTAGTATTTGTTTCTTCGTGAACTGGACAGGAACTCTAACTAGTACTCCTTGGCCCCCAAATATTCCATCCCTAGTGCATCCTTTGCTACTGCAAAAATAGAGGTTTCACAAATTTTACTACCTGGGCTCAGGTTTCAAAACTGGGTTGAGGAAATGGAGTAAGAGTGACCTTTAGTGGTCATTCTGAGCAATCACAAACGGATATAATCTGTCTCTGGGGGATAGATGCAGAAGTCTGTTTGCTGGACTACTTAAAGCAGAAACATAATAAGTGAGAACTGGCTAACCATGATACTTTTTATGTCCTTCTCTTCTAGAAGAAGATCAAAAGTCTGTGAGTTCAGACAGCTGAAAAGGTGCATTTTTAATTGGTAAATGGAAATCTAGTCACATCTCTTAATAAGAATTAGGAACTTCAAAACCTAAATCCCCCACACGAATAGATTGGAAAAGTACCGTTTAATTGAGGGAACAATCCTTTGCTTTCTACAGATTGGCAAAAGCCACCTGGTAATCTTTTGAACTTCAGAACTAAGCCCCAATAAGAGTTACTTGTTAGCAGCACTTTTGATCTTAGAAAAAAGTCCTCTCCCACTTAAAATTAAAGTCAGTTTTTGATAAGAATTAAATGCTCAAAATGTACTTGTACTTTTTGTTAACAGACATCTGTACCTACTTCTGTAAGTACACCTTAAAATAGAGAGAATATCTCCATAATTAAGACATTTGACTCAATAATTTAGTCTCTCTTCAATGGAAGTACTCCAATGTCAAAAGATAGACAAATTACTGCAATATTCTTTTTTTTTTTTTTTTTTTGGTCTTTTTTACGTTTTCTAGGGCTGCTCCCGCAGCATATGGAGTTCCCAGGCTAGGGGTCGAATCAGAGCTGTAGCCACCTGCCTACTCCAGAGCCACAGCAACATCAGATCCGAGCCTCGTCTGTGACCTACAACACAGCTCACAGCAACGCCGGATCGTTAACCCACTGAGCAAGGCCAGGGATCGAACCTGCAACCTCACGGTTCCTAGTCGGATTCGTTAACCACTGCACCACAACAGGAACTCCTACTGCAATATTCTTATTAAAATCACGTCATAGCCTTTTTTTTTTTTCCCAAAACAGGACTTTCAGTGTTATAAGTAATCTGTGCATTCATTTAAATGCTTTAAAAAACTGTTTTCTTTTAATAAATTGTAATACTTATGTTATTAAACTAACTTTTTTTCCAAAAAAAGTTTTTCTGCCAAAATCCATTTTTGTGTTTGATGACATATTTTTATGAGACAGGAAAACCAGAAATGAATAACACTTTAACAGAATCAAGTTCTCTGAATCAGTGTCTTTTAGACTGGCCCATTCTAAAAATGCATGACATTTATAAAACACAAAAGATGGATAAAAACAATGTGGTTTAATGGAAAGGCCATCAGATTGAGAATTAAGAAATTTGCTTTTTACTCTTATTTTGCATATCAGTTTGCTTCCAGGTACTTGACAATTGAAGATACTAATTAAATTAAATGACAATATGATTTCTTTGAAAATAATAATACATATGCATATTATAAGTTTGAGATAACTGTAACTAAAAAATTAAATGGATAATTGAAGTCTATTTTAGATAGTTCCTTCAAGATACAAACACATATATCATATATTTATGTATTTATACATATACATATACACAAATATGTGTATATAGATATATACAACTACTAACTCAATCACTGTTCCATTATCTATTACTATGAAACAAATATCTCCAAAATTTAATAACATAAAAAATGATTTTATTAGGTTCATGATTTTGTGGGTGAAGAATTCAGGCAGAGAACAGCAGTGGTCGCTGTTCTTTTTTTCAGGATGTCTGGGGCCTAAAACTGGTTAACTCTAACTGGTGAAGAATGACTGAGATGGCTTTACTAGTACCATATTAATTTTGTCTGTCAGCTGTTTCCTCAGTTCTTCTCCACATGGCCTCTCCCTGTGGGTAGCTTCAGATGCCTTTTAGCAAAGAGTATCATACTGCTTATGCCTGATTTGGATTCCAGGAGGGAATGTCCAAGAGATACATCTGTCATCAAAGCATACTATATTTACGACAAAGATCACAGACCCCCATCTCTTAATGGGAGGAGTGTCAAGGAATTCTTGACCATCTTTAATCTGTTAAAAACAGGAAAAATTTATGTTTTTGATATATTTTAGCTACTCCACATGGCTGGAGGAAAGCCAGGGGCCCAGTTCTACTCTTATGTCAAAATTCATAAACTGGAAAATAAACCAATTAGGTAATTTCATTATTAGCAGAAACATTAAGGTAATGTGATAATAAAATGCAATAAAATAAATCCAGATAAATTTAAAAACTGTGATTGATAGTAAATAATCTTTATTTTTTTTAAATATCCATTTTTTCATTACCTTTCCATTGGATTCCAGATGTTCCAGGACCAAGCATCATTACATCATTTCCTGTCCTTTAGGAGCTCCAGAAACCAAAGGATAAACACCAATTACCTACTTTTAACTGTCATTTTTGTAGCTATTATCAGATATTTGTAGCCAGTTAACTGAGCAACAGAAGTAGGAATATACAATCACATATATATGTTCGTTATTACCATAATAGGAATATTTGGGATTTGAGGATCAAAACTAATAATAATAGTACTCTTTTTTTCCCCACAAAGTTTGGAATGACTTAACTACACAAATATGAGAGCGTGATAGTTTAAAACGTCAACTTCAGGAGCTTCCATTGTAGCTCAGCAGGTTAAGAACCCGACTAGTAGAAATTCCGTTGTGGTGCAGCAGAAATGAACCATGAGTTTGAGGGTTCGATTCCTGGCCTTGTTCAGTGAGTTAAGGATCTGGTGTTTTTGTGAGCTGTGGTAGGTTGCAGACTCTGCTCAGATTTTTTTGTATTTTTTTAGGGCCATACCCATGGCATATGTGGCTGTGACTATAGCCGGCAGCTGTAACTCTGATTCAACCCCTAGCCTGGAAACCTCCATATGCCGCAGGTGTGGTCCCCCAAAAAAGAGAAAAAAAAGAACCCAACTCGTATCTACAAGGACGTAAGGACATGGGTTTGATTCCCTGGCCTTGCTCAGTGGGTTAAAGATTGGGTGCTACCATGAGCTGTGGTCTGGTCCAGCAGCTGCAGCTCCAATTTGACACCTGGCCTGGGAACTTGTCATATGCCCTGGGTGCAGCCCTAAATAGATAAAAAGAGTCAACTTTATTACTAATAAATCTAAGTTTAAAATGTGACTAAATTAAGCAATCAAATGAGCTTGCTCTCTTACATCTTCCTGAGTTGAATTAGTCCCTGGAACTTCATATCTTTTTGCTAGGCCATTACATGCCAGAAGTTAACTGCTACATGATCAAAGGACAGATTCCAAAAATAGAGAGCGGAGTTGAGCCACACATGGCCAATCTCTTCTCCACATTCACCAAATAGGAAATTTTGAGGAATAAGGTTTTCTTGTATGTTATTATTGGCAACCAAAATGTAAAACAACAAACAAAATTTCCAAGTATCCATTTTCAAAATTCTCTTTTCACAGCACACATCTGTTTTAAAAAGTAGTTGTTATTTCATTCACTGAAATTGAAACTAGAGTCAAATGACTTCATAGCAGAGGTCAGAAAATTTGGACAACAGGTTATTTTATTTTATTTTATTTTTTGTATTTTTTTAGGGCCATACCCATGGCATATGGAAGTTCCCAGGCTAGGAGACGAATCAGAGCTATGGCTGCCAGCCTACATCACAGCCATAGCAATGCCAGATCTGAGCCAGGTCTGCAACCTATACAGCAGCTCATGGCAATGCTGGATCCTTAACCTACTGAGCAAGGTCAGAGACTGAACCCACATCCTCGTGGTTACCAGTCTGGTTCGCTACTGCTGAGCTGCAATGGGAACTGCCACAGGTCTTTTTAAAAGAATGTATACATGTATGTGTAACTGGGTCACCATGCTCTACAGTAGAAAAAAAAATGTATTGGGGAAATAACAATTGATTACAATTTAAAAAGAAATAAATATAAAATAAATAAATAAGTAAAGGGAAGTGTATACTTAATCTTCAGGTACTAATATCTCAAGATAAGAAATGATCAAAAGAGACATACGTGAGCTTTACATACTGGTAAAAGGAACAATAAAGGAGGAAGATATAATGGTTCATCATGATGACATATTTCATAATACAGGTTCAAAATATATAAAGTTATGACTAACAGAAATGCATAAAGACATAGATGTATTAGTAAGTGTGGCTAGAGATTAATTTTTTATGTTTATTTTTTTTCCTTTCAGGGCCACACACCTGTGGCATATGGAAGTTCTCCAGCTAGGGGTCAAATATCAGCCGCACCTCCCAACCTATGACACAGGTGCAGGAACGCCAGATCCAAGCTGCATCTGAGACCTACACCACAGCTCAGGACAACACTGGGTCCTTAACCCACTGAGCAAGGCCAGGTATAGAACCCACATCCTCATGGACACCAGTTGGGTTCATTACCACTGAGCCACAATAGGAGCTCCCAAAAGATTTTTAATATAACCTTTCAAAAACTAAGAAAATCAAGCAGAACAAAAAAAGAAAAAAAAGAGGCAAACACAGGAGGTATAAAAAAAATGTAATGTGTAAGCTTAAATTAGGTATTTATAAAACTCTAGCCCTAATAAAGATAGGTTATCTTTATCATACATGAGTAATTCATAAAAAATGACCTTTACTAACTTCAAAGCAATATCGAATAAATTCTAAAACAAATAGCATACAGATTATGTTCTTTGGCCATAATTTAATAATATTAGAATTTAATAATAAAAAGATAGTTAACAAAATTTCACTTTCATGAAAACAAAAATCACATATCTTTTATATCAAAAGAGAACTAATGTGGAAAATTGTGAAATATTTAGACTTGAAAGATAAAACGTATGTGACAGTTTATGGTACTTAGAGGAAAACTTTTAGCTTTGTAAGCACAAATATTTTTTAGGAAATTAGAATTAACTCAGAGAAATTATAAAAAAGGGGAATAATAAAGATTATTATGAATAAGAACTTGTTAGTAAATTTGAAAAATTAAAGGGGATAAACTATGGATAAAAATATAAAACACCCCAAAAGGTACGAGAAGGAATAAAAAGCTTAAACAGAACAATGAGTATTAATAAAACTGAAGCGGTAAGCATAGTCTTAGCCTCCCACAAACTTCTCAAAATCTAGATTACTTTAATTCCTCGACTTTTTCTCAAAATAATTTACTTCTCAAACTTTAAAAAATAGTTATTTTTATATTATATATGTGTTTCTAGGAAAGAATAATCTGCAAAAGCTGCCTGGCTTATTCTATAGGGTAAGTATAATCTTGATTCCAGAACTAGCAAGAACAAATAAAAGTGGTAAGGACATACTGAATAATTTGTCTAGAATCATATAGGCAAATACTCTAGAATATATCTTGAAATACACCATAATCAAGTAGCATTTTTAACCCTGGCAATGATGATGTATAGAGGAACTCTTTCTGTGTAAACACCTTCATTGATAAACAGAGGTAGAAAAAACATTATCTGGTCTTTTTTTTTTCAGGGCCACATTTGTGACATATGGAAGTTCCCAGGCTATGGGTCAAATTGGAGCTGCATCTGCCAGCCTGAACCACTACCACAGCAATCCCAGATCTGAGCCAAGTCTGCAACCTTTACCACAGCTCACAACAACGCCAGATCCTTAACTCCACTTATCAAGGCCAGGGATTGAACCTGTATCCACATGGATCCTAGTCAGGTTTGTTACTGCTAAGCCGCCATGGGAACTCCAGAGGTAGAAAAATTATATAAGTATTTTAAAAGATAGAAAAATTAATTTGATCAAGTTTAACATATACTTACAATAAATAATTAGATAATCTAGGAATAAAAAGAAATTTTCCTCATTTTTGAAAAGGTTTCCTATAACAAAGCACCAAAAAATACTCAGCTTGTTAGGGAAACTTCAGATGCATTTCCTTTAACATGAGATAAGTCTTTCACCTCCTTAGTTAGGTTTATTCCTAGGTGTTTTTTTTTTTTGGGGGGGGGATGTGATTTTAAATGGGACTTTTTTTTTTTACTTTCTCTTTCTGATATTTCATTTAGTATAAAAAATATTTATACAAGTTAAATACATGAACACAATATAGTAATACATATTTTGTAAGAAAAAAATCTAGTACATTAAAAGCATCAGAATAATTAATTACGGTAGATGGTAGGGCATAGAAATAAAAGTTTAATAATACAAAATAGGGGACATCTATGGACTGATTTCAATTGTGTCACAAACAGAGGAGTGTGACTAATCCAAAGTTAGGCCCTTGACATCTAAGAGGAAAAAAGACTTTAGGTAAGCAGTGAACCTCTATATGGTTAAAAAAGAAGAGATTTTTACTGCCACTTTACATCTGATACAAACTACTATGGAGCTTTATTATTTTAAATAAGTGGTGAAAATCAATTTAACAGGTGCCTCATAAACTAAAATGTTCTTTAAGTGAAGAATGGAGAAAAGGACCACTATTTACCTCTATGAGGTAGAGGTCCCCAACTCTTCCTTCATATGTGATATATAAATAACTGTCTGGCATACTTACAGAGTGAGGACACAAGGACTGCTCATATATTAAATGTTATGATACCTTAGTACTATCTTATAATTCTGACACCCTAATGGATCATCTTCTGTATCCCCTCACTTTGAAGACTACTACTCTAAATAAGCATCAGCTAATTTGATGAACTAATTCCAGGACTTTAATAAGTGATTTTACATGTGTATGTGAATGTGTATACACAATCGTGTTCAGAAAAATTTAATATTATATTTTTAGAAAAATATGAAAAATAGTTCATACTATTTTATTTTGCAAATGCTACCTCATGAATACACAGTTGATAAAATTCAACATCCATTCATGATAAAAACTAACCTAAGTGGGTATAGAGAGTACATATCTCAATATATAAAAGCTATTTATGACAAACCCACAGCCAATGTAATGCTCAATGGTGAAATACTCAAAGACTTTCTGCTAAGTTCTGGAATAAGACAAGGATGCCCACTCTCATCACTTCTATTCAACATAGTATTGGAAGTCCTAGCCACCACAATCATATAAAAAATTTAAAAAATGAAAGAAATAAACAGTATCTGAATTGGAAGGGAAGACAAAATTGTCAATACATATAGATGACATGATACTCTATATAGACAATCCTAAACATTCCACATGAAAGCTATTAGAACTAATAAATAAATTCAGCAAGAGAGTAGGATATAAGATTAATATACAGAATTCTGTTGTATTTTTTGACACTAAATGAAAATCATAAAGAGAAATAAATAAAAAAAAGTCCTGTTTAAAGTCACGTCCCCCCCAAAAAAGAACCTAGGAATAAACCTAAGAAGGTGAGAGACCTACATGCTGAGAAATATGAAACACTGATAAAAGAAATTAAAGATGATTCAAAGAAATGAAGAGCTATCTCAAGTTCTTGGATGGCTATGCTATCCAAAGCAATCTACAGATTTAATAAAGTTCTATCAAATTATCCATGATATTTTTCACAGAACTAGAATAAAGAGTCCTAAAATTTATATGGAACCATAAAAGATCCAGAACTGCCAAAGCAATCCTAGGGAAAAGAACAAAGCTAGAAGCATAAGCCTCCCAGACTCCAGACTATACTAAAAAGCTAGAGCAATCTAAAAAGCATGGTATTGGCACGAAAACAGACATATGGGTCAGTGGAACAGAACAGAGTCCAGCAACAAACCCACAAACCTAAAGTCAATTAATCTTTAACAAAAGAGGCAAGAATATATAGTGGAGCTAATACAGTCTCTTCAGCAAGTGATGCTGGGAAAGCTGGGCAGCCTCGTGTAAATCAATGCAATTAGAACACTCCCTCACATCATATACAAAAATAAACTCAAAATGGCTTAAAGACATAAATGTAAGATATGACACCATAAAACTCCTACATGAAAACATAGGCAAAATTCTCTTACACAAATCACAGCAATATTTTCTTAGATCTCCCAAGACAAAAAAAAAAAAAAGCAAAAATAAACAAATAGAACCTAATCAAACTTAAAGGTTTTTGCAAAGCAAAGGAAACCATCAATGAAACAAAAATACAACCTACAAACTAGAAGAAAATATTCCTAAGTAATTCAACTGACAAGGTGTTAACTTCCAAAATATACAAAAGACTCATATAGCTTAATATCAAAAAAACAAACAACACAATCAAAAAACTGGAAGAAAACCTAAATAGATATTTCTTCAAAGAAGACATACAAATGGCCAATAGGCATATGAAATGATGCTCAACATCACTAGTTATTAGAGAAATGCAAATCAAAACACAATGAGGTATCACCTCATACCTGTCAGAATAGCTATTATCAAAAGGTCTACAAAACAATAAATACTGGAGAGGGGGTAAAGGGAACTGCCTACACTGTTGGTGGGAATGTAAATTGGTGGAGCTACTAAGGAGAACAGTATGGAGGTTCCTTAAAAACTAAAAATAGAGCTACTATATTACCCTGCAGTACCATTTCTAGGCATATATCTGGAAAAGACAAAAACTCTAATTTGAAAAG